>NC_060148.1:81417941-81640441 GCF_021461385.2 Schistocerca piceifrons
AGGACATCACACACATCCACGCCCGAGGCAGGATTCGAACTTGCGACCGTAGCAGTCGCGCGGTTCCAAACTGAAGCGCCTAGAACGGCTCGATCACCGCGGCCGGCTCAGGGGTTCAAATGGTTCAAATGGCTCTGAGCACTATGGGACTCAACTGCTGTGGTCATAAGTCCCCTAGAACTTAGAACTACTTAAACCTAACTAACCTAAGGACATCACACACATCCACGCCCGAGGCAGGATTCGAACTTGCGACCGTAGCGGTCGCGCGGTTCCAAACTGAAGCGCCTAGAACGGCTCGATCACCGCGGCCGGCTCAGGGGTTCAAATGGTTCAAATGGCTCTGAGCACTATGGGACTCAACTGCTGTGGTCATAAGTCCCCTAGAACTTAGAACTACTTAAACCTAACTAACCTAAGGACATCACACACATCCACGCCCGAGGCAGGATTCGAACTTGCGACCGTAGCGGTCGCGCGGTTCCAAACTGTAGCGCCTAGAACCGCTCGACCACCGCGGCCGGCTCAGGGGTTAGTGAGACGGGGCCAAATCATCATTTTACCGTTTATTATTTTCTGTTGCGCACATCCTTTTAGTCCGCAGCTTGTGGTTTGCGGTAGCATTCTCGCTCCCTGCACACAGGGTCCTGGGTTCGATTCCCGGCGGGGTCAGTGATTTTTTTCAGCCTCGTGATGACTGGGTGTTGTTGTTTCGTCTCCATCATCATCATTCATCTCATTACGGTCGGAGGAAGGTAATGGCAAACCACCTCCACTAGGACCTTGTGTAGTGCAGCGGTGCGGGTCTCCCGCATGGTCCCCTACGCTCCTAGGAGTATGGGACCTCATTATGATCCTTTTAACAGAATTTGAAGACAGCATAGTGATACAGGACTTCTGTGAGCTCAGAATTCGTGCTTGCTCAAGGCAGAACTTTCTTTCCATAATTGTGTATTTGACGGCAAACTTGGACAAGTGATCTTCAACCATGAGATCAGTGACATGCAGTTTAAAAAAATGGTTGGGATGGGAAAACAACTGTTGATCCCTAGGTTTTACCGGAAACAGGCACGTCTTTTGCTATGAACAGCAAGGTTAGTCACTGCTCTGTGTTTCTTCTGGCTGCTGACGATGTGATCGGCGGGCGGCGCTCGAAACGGCGATCGGAACTGCCCAGTCACCACCACTAAGACAGGGTCGCCACATTTCGTCACTCCCCCGCACGCGTTATGTCAGCGTAACGCGGCGAAACCCGCGCCCTGGCGTGATGTCAGCGACGCATTCGAGTCGCTCAGCTGGTGTGACAGTTCTGTCGCCTCACGTCAAGTCCCGGACTTGTAGAGTGGGAAAAAAATGAACAAATGAATGGAAGGGAAAAAAATTAGCGCGCTGAGACAGCTGCTCGCAGATTGGCAATCTATGTGCAAAGCGGCACGTGGGACTGGCTGAGCGATGCGCAGGAGTCGGGGGGTCGATCGCAGGATTATATGCTGGGCGCCCACACGCCGCGGTCGACCGCGGTAATCGATTACTATCGACCGCCGTGCGCGTGGCAGCTGCGGAGGAGGCTGTGGGACCAGTGCAGATGAGGAGAGAACAGAGTGTGGGAATGTTGGGCAGTTGGAGGCCATGAGCAAAAATAAACCGACAGTACTCCATCATGAGATTGCTGTAGCGGCAACGTATTGGATATATCTTCAGGGTGACTTGCATAGGGGCCGGCCGCGGTGGCCGTGCGGTTCTGGCGCTGCAGTCCGGGACCGCGGGACTGCTACGGTCGCTGGTTCGAATCCTGCCTCGGCCATGGATGTGTGTGATGTCCTTAGGTTAGTTAAGTTTAAGAAGTTCTAAGTTCTAGGGGACTTACGACCTAAGATGTTGAGTCCCATAGTGGTCAGAGCCATTTGAACCATTTGAACTTGCATATGGAGGTTACCATAGTGACAAGGTCGTGCATACATCCACTGTGTAACTTGCATAGGCGAGGAGCGCTGTCATTCGTCCACCACACACGCACACACACACGCACACACACACACACACACACACACACACACACACATTGTAGCAGCGATGGGGGTAAGCGCCAGTTGTATGTTCAGTGCTCCCATGGCGACGCCGTGTGTTCGCTTGTGGTTTCTGTCTTCAAATGGCTCTGAGCACTATGGGACTTTACATATGAGGTCATCAGTCCCCTAGAACTTTAGAACTACTTAAACCTAACTAACCTAAGGACACCACACACATCCATGCCCGGGGCAGGATTCGAACCTACGTCCCTAGCAGCAGCGCGGTTTCGGACTGAAGCGCCTAGAACCGCTCGGCCACATCGGCCGGCTATCTGTCTTCCATAGAATGATGCATTCACTTGTGTTCTGTAGTGAGCGAAACATAGGAACAAGCATCTGCACTCGCCTAGACAGGCGAAAACTTTTTTTTTTTTACTGATCTGGCCAACAAGGTCGTGGACTAAAACAGAAGCAATATCCGGCGTTCCCCAAGCAAGTGTTACAGGCCCTCTATTGTTCCTGGTCTATATTAACGACACAGGAGACAATCTGAGTAGCCGTCTTAGATTGTTTGCAGATGATGCTGTCATTTACCGTCTTCTAAAGTCATCAGATGATCAAAACGACTTGTAGAATGATTTAGATAAGATATCCGTATTGAGCGAAAAGTGGCAAATGTCCCTGAATAAAGAAAAGTGTGAAGTTATTCACATGAGTACTAAAAGAAATCAGCTAAATTTCGATTACGAGGTAAGCCACACAAACCTGAAGGCTGTAAATTCAGCTAAATACTTAGGGATTACAATTACAAATAACCTAAATTGGAATGATGACATAGATAATGTTGTGGGTAGAGCAAATCAAAGACTGCGATTCGTTGGCAGAACACTTAGAAGGTGCAACAGGTCTACCAAAGAGACTGCTTACACCACGCTTGTCCGCCCTATTCTGGAGTATTGCTGTGCGGTGTGGGATCCGCATCAGGTGGGACTGACGGATGACATCGAAAAAGTACAAGGAAGGGCGGCTCGTTTTGTATTATGGCGAAACAGGGGAGACTACAGATATGATACGTAAACTAAAGTGGCAATCGTTAAAATAATGGCGTTTTTCGCTGCGACGGGATCTTCTCATGAAATTTCAATCACCAGTTTTCTCCTCCGATTGCGAAAAACATTCTATTGGAACCGACCTACATAGGAAGAAATGATCATCACGATAAAATAAGAGAAATCAGGGCTCCCACGGAAAAATTTAAGTGCTCGTTTGCCGATCGGAGTGGCCTAGCGGTTCTAGGCACTACAGTCTGGAACCGCGCGACGGCTACGGTCGCAGGTTCGAATCCTGCCTCGGGCATGGATGTGTGTGCTGTCCTTAGGTTAGTTAGGTTTAAGTAGTTCTAAGTTCTAGGGGACTGATGACCTCAGATGTTAAGTCCCATAGTGCTCAGAGCCATTTGAACCATTAGTGCTCGTTTTCCCCGCGTGCCCTTCGAGAGTGGAACGGTAGATAGTCAGCTTGAAGGTGGTCCATTGAACCCTCTGCCAGGCACTTTACTGTGAATACCAGAGTAATGACGTAGATGTAGATGATGTGTTGTCATCATTTCGTAATTAAATTCGTTAATATCATTTGTTTGAATCTTGTCTAGCGATCCGAGAAGGCAGGCTTGCCGGACCGCACATATTTGACGTCAAGGCAGGATTCAACAGTGAGAGATTCGGGGCAGACTAGGCGTGTGCGGCGACGACTGAGGTACGGTTAACTGGGGCGGAGGCAGCGCGCCGGAGATTAATAGCCGTGTTTACAGCACCCTCCGCCCCACACCCGCTCTCCTGCTGACTAATTACGGGAGCTACCCGGGCGAGCACGTTGCTAACGTGTCACAGTCTACGTCTGCACTTGGTGCATCGCTGCAAGTGTTTGTTTATTTATTTATTTATTGTTCCGTGGGACCACATTTAGGAGAAGTCTCCATGGTCATGGAACGAATCAATACATGAAATTATAACACGATTGTAGAAACAGATAAAATGAAATATAAGAAACATATTCAGGCGACAAGTCGTTAGTTTAAATAAGGAAAATCAAGAATGTAACACTGGAATTTGCTTAATTTTTTATCTCTTCCAGGAGCTTCTCGACAGAATAGAAGGAGTGAGCCATGAGGAAACTCTTCAGTTTAGACTTAAAAGTGTTTGGGCTACTGCTAAAATTTTTGAGTTCTTGTGGTAGCTTATTGAAAATGGATGCAGCAGAATACTGCACTCCTTTCTGCACAAGAGTCAAGGAAGTGCATTCCACATGCAGATTGGATTTCTGCCTAGTATTAACTGAGTGAAAGCTGCTAACTCTTGGTAATAAGCTAATATTGCTAACAACAAACGACATTAAAGAAAATACATACTGTGAGGGCAATGTCAAAATTCCCAGACTATTGAATAGGGGTCGACAAGAGGTTTTCGAACTTACACCATACATAGCTCGAACAGCCCGTTTTTGAGCCAAAAATACCCTTTTTGAATCAGAAGAATTACCCCAAAAAATAATACCATATGACATAAGCGTATGAAAATATGTGAAGTATACTACTTTTCGTGTTGAAATGTCACTTAGTTCAGATACTGTTCTAATGGTAAATAAAGCGGCATTTAGTTTCTGAACAAGATCCTGAACATGGTCTTTCCACAACAGCTTACTATCTATCCGTACACCTAGGAACTTGAACTGTTCCGTCTCGCTTATAACATGTCCATTCTGTCTGATTAAAATGTCAGTTCTTGTTGAATTGTGGGTTAGAAACTGTAAAAACTGAGTCTTACTGTGATTTACCACCAAATTACTACTTGGTGCCGGGTGAGGCTGGTTGCGAATACACGAGTACTGCTCAGACGGAGAGAGAGAAAACGGTGGGGAAAAAAGATAAATGGTGCGGGTTACCAGTAAGTGAGTAGCGGTAGGTTCATGTATGGGAGAGGTCCACTTCCAGCATACCTTGTACACTATGTGATCAAAAGTATCCGGACACTTGGCTGAAAATGACTTAAAAGATCGTGGCGCCCTCCATCGGTAATGCTGCAATGGTATTGGCCCACCCTTAGCCCTGAAGACAGCTTCCACTATCGCAAGCGTACGTTCAATCTGGTGCTGGAAGGTTTCTTGGGGAATGGCAACCGATTCTTTACGGAGTGCTGCACTGTCCGGATACTTCTGATCAGATAGTGTATACTGCCGGTTTTGTGGCTGAAATGGCTCTAAGCACTATGGGACCTAACATCTGAGGTCATCAGTCCCCTAGAACTTAGAACTACTTATACCCAACTAGCCTAAGGACATCACACACAGCCGGCCGCAGTGGCCGAGCGGTTCTAGGCGCTACAGTCTGCGGCCGCGCGACCGCTGCGGTCGCAGGTTCGAATCCTGCCTCGGGCATGGATGTGTGTGATGTCCTTAGATTAGTTAGGTTTAAGTAGTTGTAAGGGACTGATGACCACAGCAGTTAAGTCCCATAGTGCCCAGAGCCACATCACACACATCCATGCCCGAGGCAGGATTCGAACCTGCGGCCGTAGCATCAGCGTGGGCCGGACTGAATCGCCGAAATCCGCTCCAGCACAGCGTGACGGTTTTAGATATGTATATTTAAGTATTGATTTATTATTCGATATTCTGTACATCAACAAGCTAGCAGCCTGCTTTCACCCTTGGCGATAGCCACTTCGCTACCAGTGGTAACTGCACGCCAGTGGTACGATAAAAGGTGACCGATGGGTCCGTTGTTCGGTTTCGTCACATAGCTGATTTGTCCGGAACACTTCATGTCGACTTACCTTTTTTTTCATATATGCAACCGAGCGAGGTGGCGCAGTGGTTAGACACTGGACTCGCATTCGGGAGGACAACGGTTCAATCCCGCGTCCGGCCATGCTGATTTAGGTTTTCCGTGATTTCCCTAAATCACTCCAGGGAAATGCCGGGATGGTTCCTCTGAAAGGGCACGGCCGATTTCCTTCCCTATCCTTCCCTAATCCGATGAGACCGATGACCACGCTGTCTGGTCTCCTTCCCCGAGACAACCAACCAATCATAAATGCAAACGCCACCGGCTGTGTCAAAACTGCGTGGTGAAACTAAACGTTACAATTACTTTTGGCAGTGCCGAGCACCGATTACGTCACCATTTCCCCTCTCCGCCATCGCATCGCAATGACCAGTCTTGCCATTTAGGTTTTTGGTCATCATTTTGAGCAACTGTTTTTGAAGAATACCAATGTGAAGAAATAGCACACTAATTGCGTTAAAAATTGTTTTCTGACGCAATTGCAAAACCTTGTTATTCCATTCACAAGAGCCCCCCCCCCCCTCCCCCACCACCCAATACAGTCGTACTTCATTTTAGTGCCACGTATACTTCCGTCAAGCCGGCCGAAGTGGCCGAGCGGTTCTAGGCGCTTCAGTCTGCAACCGCGCGACCGCTACGGTCGCAGGTTCGAATCCTGCCTGGGGCATGGATGTGTTTGATGTCCTTAGGTTAGTTAGGTTTAAGTAGTTCTAAGTTCTAGGGGACTGATGACCTCAGATGTTAAGTCCCATAGTGCTCAGAGCCATTTGAACCATTTTGAACTTCCGTCACACACTCAAAGAGAATGGCTGAACGTGATGAAAACTCAAAGTGTAGTAAGAATCCCTCATACAGCGAAACTAAAATTGTGCTCTACTACAATTTCGAAAGAACAATTTTAAATATTTACCGAAAAATGCGAAAAAATTGTAATATAAAATAAAAATATCAGCACTCAGTATTGCCACTTCATTATTATAGATGTTTCGGGGTTCTAATATCGCCGGTATGTGTCGATATTTTTGGATGAAATGCTGATATAACGATATATCGACTTTTTGTTAGCACCCCTAGTACGTGTACGAAGTTAAATTGGCATCCGACCATGCCATTTGGCTGTTTCGCTTTCATTTTTTATTTTTTTGTCACGCAGTGCGTTTCAGATCACCGACGATGCCTTACTAAAGTGAGCGAAACACGTCAGGCAAAACAAACAGTACCTGCATTCAGTTGCATACGCGTGGTCCTAACGTAACCTAAAATTAATATGCAAGGTCAGTCAGTAACTATTGCCACCTAGAATAGTATAGTAGTAGCTGAAAAGTTTGTCGGACAAATGTTGCATGATACGACGGGGGCCATAATATGACGATGGTTTTTTGTTGCTAGGTGAGGTCGCGTCAGATATTTTTTTTTTATTATGAATTTGGCTAGCTATGGACCGCATACAAGTTAAGACTTATGGTGTTTCTTTTTCTTCCGCTCTCCCCAGTACTTCTTCATTTTGTCGCCAACTGCTCGTCTCTGCTCATCTGTCCACACTCTCTTGGGTCGAGGTTTTGGCGCATCTTCTTCATAGTTTGCGTTTTCTATAAATAGCCTAAAGTTATTCCTGTCACGTATTATTTCTTCTGTAACACCTATTTTGTTGGCGTCTTTCTTTACTGCTTCTATCCATCCTACAGTGTTTTTCAGCTTACTAACGTAATTAAAAATTTTCTTTGTAATCCGTGTTTCTTCCATTCTTTTTAAATGTCCATAAAATTTTAGCCGTCTCTTCCTCATTGTATCTGTGATCTTTTCTGTATATTTGTATAGGTCTTCATTTCTCCTTTTAATCCACCTATTTTCCTTGTTTTTCTCAGGACCTAGAATTTTTCTTAATATTTTTCTCTCTCTTTTTTCTAGGTCTCTTAATTCGCCTTTCTTATTCAATGTTAGGCACTCTGATCCATATGTTGCTTGTGTCCTAATAACTGAATTATAATGTTTAATCTTTGCTTGTATGGATATTGATTTCTTATTGTAGTAGTTTTGTGTTAATTTATATGCAAATTCCAACTTTTTTATTCTTTATTTGTTGGGTTATCCAGTCCATTGGCTTGGATCCACTCCCCCAGGTATTTGAATCTATCAACTCTTTTAATTTTTCCATACTTTGTTTTCATAAACTTTTCTGTATTATGTTTGTGTTCTATATACTCGGTTTTTTCGTAGGATATTTTTAGCCCAGTCATTTCAGCAATTTCGTGTAACATATCAAGCATAACTGTTGTGTCTGTTCGGTTATCAGTTATCAATGCCATATCATCCGCAAAGGCTAAAAATTTTACTTCAAATTTGTTCTTTCCTTGGCCCATGCTTATACCCTTTGTGCCTCTGTTTTTTAATGTGTTTTGCCATGTTTTTACTACTTTATCTAAAACCAAGTTAAAGAGAATTGGGGACAGTCCGTCACCTTGTCGAACTCCTGTCAGAACTCCGCGTCAGATATATGAAGGTTAACTTTTTTTTTTTTTAATGGGATGCTACATATTTTCTGATAGCGGCTATCGAGACGAATCCAATTATGTATAACAGTGAGGTGTTTGAAGGTGAAAAAGGTGGCATGAACGTCCATTTACAGAAGGTGTTCGAAGTGATGACCATTCGTATCAATGCAGTCCTGCAAACTTCTTATCATGCATTGACTGGTATTCGTTGTCACTTCGGCACTTTTAGAAGCAAATGCTCTCTCGTATATCGTGCAAATAGTAAATATTCGCCGAATATGGCGTATCCATATAACGTGCCATTGACATGTAAACACTATTCGACGGTTCCGCAGTACAGCACTAATAGGAACCGTAAGACTAGTATCGTCAAATCAAGCAAATGTGAATGATGTATTTCTTCGAAGAACAAGTCGATATGCTTGTCATTTACGGAGAACGCCAACGAAATTCATTGAGCGCTAGAGACTTATACGCTGAAAGATATCCTCAACGTATTCACCCTACACTTCGTACATTTAACTATGTGTATGATAAACTGAGAACAGCTGGATCGATAGCGCATCGGAAACATATCCGGCAAAGGGAAGTTACTAACGAGGAAATGGAAATTGGTACTCATGCCACTGTGGTTCGACATCCTTGTCCTAGTTCCCGTCAAATCGCAAGGGAATCTGGCATGAGCCAGAGTAGTGTTGTTCGTGTTCTGCATCGCCATAAATGTCATCCTTACCATATCAGTCGCCACCCTACGGATTGTATGCGTCGCACTGAATTCTGCCGATGGGCTCAACTTCAGATTCAGAGGGATGACACATTTATTAATGTGATTTCATTTACTGATGAGGCTGCATTCACAAACCGTGTTAATTTGCGTAACATGCATTATTGGGCAACTGAAAATCCATGTTGGCTGCGGCAAGTTGCACACCAAAAACCGTGGTCGGTGAATGTGTGGTGTGGGATTCTGTAGGACAAAACTATAGGCCCCTATTTCATCGAAGGAAATCTTAATGGTAGGAAGTACACCACATTCCGGCAAGAAACATTAGGTCTGTTAATTAGAAGAAATACGTTTAGGAACGAGGAACAGAATGTGGTATCAACACGATGGGTACTCGGGACATTTTTCGCTGATGGCCAGAAATGAGTTGCAGAGTCAAGTCTCAAGTCGTTGGATTGGACGCGGAGGAGATGTGTCGTGGCCGTCTCGTTCGCCAGACTTGACGCCTCTTGATTTCGTAAAAGACACTGTTTATAAAGACGTTCCAACCACCCCTGAAGAAATGCGAGAGAGAATTGTCAGAGCATGTGCTTCAATAAGTGCCGATGTGATAAGGAATACCACTCAATCCATGATAAGATGATACCAATGGTCATCACTTCGAACACCTTCTGTAAATGGACGTTCATGCCACCTTTTTGACCTGCTTTGACTTACAAAGACCTTATTGTTACACATCATTGGATTCGTCTCGATAGCCGCTATCAGAAAATAAGTACCAAACTACAGCATCCCCCTGGCCGCTGTGACCGAGCGGCTGTAGGCGCTATAGTCCGGAACCGCGCTGCTGCTACGGTCGCAGGTTCGAATCCTGCCTCGGGCATGGATGTGTGTGATGTCCTTAGGTTAGTTAGGTTTAAGTAGTTCTACGTCTAGGGGACTGATGACCTCAGAAGTTAAGTCCCATAGTGCTCAGAGCCATAGAGCATCCCATTAAAAAAAAAAAAAAAAGAAGAAAAAAATTTGATCTTCATATCTCCGAAACGACCCGACCTAGAAACAAAAAACCAACGTCATATTATGGCCCCCATTGTCCCATGCAACTTTTGTCCCACAAACTTTTCAGGTCCTATCATTCTTTCGGAGTTATTCTTGGTGGCAATAGTTGGTGACTCGCCCTGTATAATACGTACAGAAAATGAGGATGGACAGATCAACAACGTTAAAGACCTTTAAGTCCTTACTCGAGTTATACAGCACGATCTTAGACAATGGGTAATTAGTTTCGGTTTGTGATGACCAATATCTGAGCACAAAACGCTTCTCCAACAGGTCATCACAAGCTTCGTCAAAGAGATTGGCCACCTGCCCCTAACACTACCGCGAGTTACTTTAATGTGTATCTAATGCGCGAGCTATCGACAGAAGGCAACAGCCGGTTTCAGGAGGCCATAAGGGAGATAGCAGGACAGAAGAATGTGTGGCTGGGACCGCACTCGTAACAACGTGACTCTGTGTCGCAGAGTAATGCTCTGCGACCACCTTCCGACCTCCAACTCTTCCGGTATGCTGTGACAATCCTCAACAGTCAGTTAACGATTAAGCCATCTACATCTGTACTCCGCAAGCCACCGTGAAGTGTGTGGCAGAGGGTACTTTGTGTACTAGTGTACCTCCCCTGTTCGCCGGCCGGTGTGGCCGTGCGGTTCTAGGCGCTTCAGTCTGGAACCGCGTGACCGCTACGGTCGCAGGTTCGAATCCTGCCTCGGGCATGGATGTGTGTGATGTCCTTAGGTTAAGTTAGGTTTATGTAGTTCTAAAGTTCTAGGGGACTGATGACCACAGATGTTAAGTCCCATAGTGGTCAGAGCCATTTTTGAACCTCGCCTGTTCCGGTCGCATGTGGTTCGCGCGAAGAGCAATAGCTGGTAAGCTTCAGTGTGGGCTCGAGTCTCTTAGCTTTGAGGTTTTTTCGTGAGATGTACGCAGGAGGAATCAGAATATCGGTTTACTTTTGTAGGAACGTACGGTGTCGGAATGAACAGTCTAATAAGTACGGAATACGGATTGAGATTAAATAGAAGAGAGAGGAAAGTAGTGAGAAGTAGCAGAAATGAGAATAGCGAGAAACTTAACATCTGGACTGAAGTTACGGAACTCTGCTACGTAGACAGAAAAACAACCAACGACGGATGCAGCAAGGACATCAAAAGCAGACTAACAGTGACAAAAAGGACATTCCTGGCCAAGAGAAGTCTACTAGTATCAAACATAAGCCTTAAGGGGGGGGGGGGGCACATTAAAAGATTTAAAAAAATCCAATTTTTTATTGCATCAATCGTTAGCTTAATTATCCAAGAATACGCTGTCAAAATTTCAAAGTGAAATTCGCATTTGTTTAGATTTTATGAGCACAGAACAGAGTCCAGAAGGAAATTCTTCCAATGTATTAAGATTTATCTAGGGATGAAGTACTAGAGAAATGTTTAGGTGTCCACACACACAAAACGCGAATGAATGTTTTAATTCCACTATTTGGGGATTAGCTCCCGAACACTTGCACTTCAGGCTAAGAGTCGTTGAATTGGCACCGTATTTAACAGCGCCCTTATTCAATGAAAGAAATTCATCAGTTCTGATGATGAACGAAGCAGGAACTGTAGCAGGCACGCAAAGCTTCAATTATGCCGACCAAATGGATAACCAGCGCGTGAGCCGGCAGAATCGACGTAGTTCATTGGAAACGAAGGAAGCTCAGAAAGCACTGCTGAAAGCGCAAAACAGAGTCTAAGAGGAAGAAGGAGGATTAGTGTATGGTGCTGGAATCGCAGATTAATCGGTAAGCATTTTACATTATTGTTAACTTCCTTGAATTTATAGTTTTCGAGAATTTATTTTTTAAACATATTTATCTCGAAACGACTTTTTCCACATTTGCGTGCAGTTTAACTCAAAAAGAATAGAACCTATCATTATTAAAATTGATATTACGGTTATTTATAAAATTACGAATTATATGAACCAACTTGTGAGACGATATCATGATTTTAGGAGTATTTTTCTGTGCATAATTAGGGAGAAAAATCGTGAAAATCGGAGTAAATTGTTCCCATCGCAAGCAAAATTTTTAATTTTCGCTATCTTCACCTGCACTAAGGTTCATATTCTTAGAAAATAAGATATTAATGTAAAATCAAAACCTTTTCGATTTCAGATGAAAATCGGAATGGCTACATTGCACGCAACTGGAGAACTATATTCACTACTTTCAGCGGACATCACAGCGTAACTTTTTTATTTTTAGCTGAACTTATTCAAAAAAATCCACAAAAACTGTTCGAAATATGAATGAAATAATGTCAAAATTCTTCCCACCCAAAAAACACCAAAAACTCACTGTCAAGCAGTCCTCTAATGTGGTTTTCTCCCTTAATTTGAGAAAGAAATTTTTGGGAATGTACGTTTGGAGCAGAGCGTTGTATGGTAGTAAAACATGGACTCTGGGAAAACCGGTACAGAAGAGAACCGAAGCATTTCTGATGTGTGGTGTTACAGGCGAATGTAGAAAATTAGTTGGCTTGATAAGGTAGGGAATGAGGAGGTTCTGCGTAGGATCGGAGAATAAAGGAATATATGGAAAACACTGACCAGGAAAAGGGGCAGGATCATAGGACATCTGTTAAGGTATCAGGGAATGACTTGCATGGTACCAGGGGGAACTTTAGAGGGCAAAAACTGTAGAGGAAGTCGGAGATTGGAATACATCCAGCAAATAATTGAGGACGTAGGTCGCAAATGCTGCTCTGAAAAAAAAAAAAAGGTTCAAATGGCTCTAAGCACTATGGGACTTAACATCTGAGGTCATCAGTCCCCTAGAACTTAGAACTACTTAAACCTAACTGACCTAAGGACATCACACACATCCATGCCCAAGGCAGGAGTCGAACCTGTGACCGTAGCGGTCGCGCGTTTCCAGACTGAAGCGCCTAGAACCCTCGGCCACAGCGGCCGGCTTGCTGCTCTGAGATGAACAGGTTGGCACAGGAGAGGAATTCGTTGCGGGCCGAATGAAACCAGTCAGAAGACTGACGAGAAAAAAAAAGACACACAGAAAAAAAAGCACTCTCGGAACTTTATGACTGTAGACCATACCGTGGTGCAGAACGCTTGGCTTGCAGTATGCGTCACTAGAGTTGGCTGATCATTTCTGTGATACTGCTCATTCCCCAGACCTCAATCTCCTAGACTTTTGGTTATGGGGACACTTGAAGGAACTGGTGTACGCCATGCCAATCAACGTTGTGTAGACATTACAGGGTTGCGTCTTCCGTGCGTGCCAGCAGGTACAACAACAAGCCAGTATACTTGAAAGGGCAGAGGGGTGCATTGTCGTGAATGGACGCCACGTTGAACACTTGCTGTAAACAGGTGTTTGTCACAGAATGCATGCATTTTCGGACACATGTTACCTGGACTTATCTCAGAAGGTATGCATTTCCAGACCCATGTTTATTGGACCTATTTTTCTTCTTTCGACGAGTACTACCACCTTTCAAACTATTCGATACTTATTTTTTTGAACGACCTGTATATAATGTGGAAAGTAACGACCCTCCACAGACTGACAGTGCCTTAGGGCACAGCCATAGCTACTTGTATGCCTGGAGACTTCTCTCCATTGGCAGCGACATATTATGTTCTGTTTGCTAGAAGGTCTCTAGTTCAGGTACGCATCTGGTGTGATATTCCATATGTGGTGTCACCACCAGACACCACACTTGCTAGGTGGCAGCCTTTAAATCGGCCGCGGTCCGTTAGTATACGTCGGACCCGCGTGTCGCCACTGTCAGTGATTGCAGACCGAGCGCCGCCACACGGCAGGTCTAGTCTAGAGAGACTTCCTAGCACTCGCCCCAGTTGTACAGCCGACTTTGCTAGCGATGCTTCACTGACAAATTACGCTCTCATTTGCCGAAACGATAGTTTAGCATAGCCTTCAGCTACGTCATTTGCTACGGCCTAGCAAGGCGCCATATTCAGTTACTATTGATATTGTGAATCATGTACCGTCAAGAGCGACGTTCATCATTAATGGATTAAAGTTAAGTATTCCACCAGCTACGTCCGTTTTTCTAAAATTCTAATTTCCTTGTCCTGTTGCAGACCTCACGCCAGCCTGCGTGAGCTAAAACGCGTGCATTTCGGCCTCCTCTAGTAACCCGGCGTTGGCTCTCCTGCCAACCACAACACCACACGCTCGTATTTTGTTCATTAGGCGGTGGTGCGCAGCTGTATCGAGTACTAAAAGCTGTCGGAACACGGGGCGAGGCAGCTAATGTTGACAATGTGTACGCAAACTGGAATTCGAGCATGACAAGGCAGTTGCGTGCTGGCTAACGTGACTTCGCACTTTCAGCGCTCTCCAGTGGCAGTTGCCGGCTTTATTTGGCTCGCAAAAGTACAGTGTTTACTGACGAAAACAGACGCGCCTACAATTCCTACATTACCTCCATTAATGCGCACATCTCTTGTCTTGACCATATGTTGGTTATTGCCAAAACAAGCGGTTTTCGGTTATATCGTCTTTTCCCACACCAGCTTAACCTGACGACTCAAAATAACCAGTTTCTGAAACAACAAATTTTCGGGTTTTTCATACCTATTATTTCCTATGATAAACGTAGAAATCGAACAAAGACTGAACAGCTATTAAATTGAATAGGCATACAAAAGAAAACTTAGTCCGACCATATTTCGCTGTTTTTTTTTTTCGAAAACTGATAAGGGTTTCAAAACTACAAAAAAATCACCAGTATTCACCTATTGATTCCAGGTTTTAGAAACTCTGCTAAAAAATAATGTGATTTTGGATCATACTACTTGGACATTCCGAATAGTCAGTGCTGAAGGGTGAAAACTGAGGTTGAAAACCTCTGCTTCCCGTGTTAATATGTCCGCTTGCAAGGGTTACTAGTGGATAACGGCATATTATGTAGACGCAGGCACCAGATCAGCTACTTTCTGTTTTTATTGTATACCGGGTGATGAAAAAGTCAGTATCAATTTGAAAACTTATTAAACCACGGAATAATGTAGACAGAGAGGTAAAAATTGACATACATGCTTGGAATGACATGGGGTTTTATTAGAACAAAAAAAAAGGTATTGCTAGACGCGTGAAAGATCTCTTGCGCGCGTCGTTCGGTGACGATCGTGTGCTCAGCCGCCGCTTTCGTCATGCTTGGCCTCCCAGGTCCCCAGACAGTTGGTGCGATTATTGGTTTTGAGGTTACCTGAAGTCGCAAGTGTATCGCGATCGACCGACATCTGTAGGGTTGCTGAAAGACAACATCCGACGCCAATGCCTCGCCATAACTCCGGACATGCGTTACAGTGCTGTTCACAACATTATTCCTCGACTACAGCTATTGTTGAGGAATGATGGTGGACATATTGAGCAAATCCTGTAAATAACATCATCTTTGTTTTGTCTTACTTTGTTATGCTAATTATTGCTATTCTCATTAGATGAAGCGCAACCTGTCGGAAATTTTTTTTACTTTTGTATTTTTTCGGTTCTAATAAAATCCCATGTCATTCCAAGGATGTGTGTCGATTTGTACCTCTCTATCTACATTATTCCGTGATTTATTCAGATTTCAAATTTAGAGTGACTTTTTGATCACCCGGTACTATGAATGAATTGTTGATGTGCTACTTTTTCCGTAATTTCCTACCTCACTTTTATTTCATACAAATGGCAGACAAATTTTCAATCTTTTAAAACAAATGAAGCTTTGTACTTCATTGCTACGTCAGTCCATAAAAATATTTCCAGACTGTGGTAGAGGTAACCGGGATATTGTTGTTTCGGGGGGAGGGGGCAAGAATTGCACATGGCACGCACGTGCGTACATTAAACCACGTCGCACGGTAACCGGGATGTTGTTGTTTCGGGGGGAGGGGGCAAGAATTGCACATGGCACGCACGTGCGTACATTAAACCACGTCGCACGGTTACCGGGATATTGTTGTCTCAGCAGTGCTGTACCAATTCTTGTGTCAGTGTGTTTGATGCTCCTTTCTCTCGCCATTGTTATTTAAACAGCACTGGTCGCCTTTCCCATTTTCTGTAATAACCAATACTAGAAACGAACTCAAATTTCACTAATAAGAATTACTCCTTTTTTTTAAGAAAGTTTTAATTAAAAATGAAAAATTTTAGTACCGCTGTTATGCTTGACATTTCTTTTCTTTATACAGTTACTAGAAAAAATAAAAAATACTTGGTGAATGATGCGATCAGTCACAAATACTTCTCGAATGTTAAATTATACTGCCACAACTGATTTCAGGCTGTCATGCCCATCTTCAGATGGCTGACATTTTACAATACATAGATGCTTTGATTAACAGCACGTCGTATGACCACAAGAATATCTGAGTATTTAGTGGCACTTTATCAGTTATTTCATTAATAAAAATAGTAATATACATATGATGCAAAATATGTGTGTTTACTTACATTTGTTCCAGTAGATAGCAGTTCGTTTTGTTGTCGGCCGTGTAGTTTTCTCGCTGGATGTAGATGTCCTTGAATTCCAACAGAACACACATATCGCAAAAAAGCTACTATGGCACAATATGTGTGTTGTGGTGGAATTCAAGAACATATACATCCAGCTAGAAAACCACATGCACCACAGCAAAACGAACCGCTATCCACTGGAACATATGTAAGTGAACACTATTTTGCATCATGTACTTCAGCTTATTTTTATTAGTGAAACAACTGATAAAGTGGCAGTAAATACTGAAATATTCTTGTGGAGTGTGGAACAGACAACATGCTGTTAATGAAAACATCTGTGTAACGCAAAATGTTAGCTATCTGAAAATGGGCATGGTAGCCAAAACTGGTTGTGGCAATTAAATAAAACATTCGAAAAGTATTTGTGGCTGGTTGCGTCATTCACCAACTGTTATCAACGGCTGCGGAGTTCACCAGATCAAACGTGGATGAAATAACATCAAAAAATAAAAAAAACACCTGTTACAACCGATACCGAAAAATACCGGTTATTCAGAAGTAGAATACCGGTATCGGTTTTAACCGGTCGGTTTTTCCCATCCCTAGAACAGCCGTCTGCAGATGAACCTGTCTGTTCGAAACCGGTTACGGCGCAATTTAAGTAAACAAATCACATTATTAATTGTGGATGGTTGCTGTCCTTTCCTTCGAAAGAATCAACCTATGCAGCATGATTCACGAAGATATGCAAATATTTTAATATGTTGCTCTACAAGTAAAACTAGAGTAAAAAAGTTCATATAAACCTAGGTCCTCAAATGTTTAGTTACGGGGCTACGGCTAATAAAAGATATTGCCTAAAATTTAGCAACCTCGCTAATTTGGAGCCAGTGCAAAATGGTACGAGGTGAAAGTAAAACACGATTTCCATTTCTTTTGTTGTTATTTGTCTGGTGAATCTAATAAAACATGTCACAGGCGTGTATCTGCAGTAGTTTTTCAGAACATCCAGAGAAGCAAAGAATTAATTTCGTAATTTTTTTTAAATTTACTATCTACTTGGCCCAATTTGTTTTATAAATTCCAGACAATTGCACAAAGTTTTGAACAGAAGTTGTTGAGAATTTAATTCTGGAAAAATTATAGTCTCAACGTTAACCGAAACTGTATGACTGTTTCAGATAAACTGCTTTTATTAATATTTTAGCACAGGTGAATTCATGTTGAACCAGAAAAAACAAGGCTCAGTGTTAAGGAAGTTGTACAGTGTACATACAATTTCACAATAAATGGCTAAAAATATCTCCGCCGAGTTCAGTGCATTTAGCTGCACGTGTATGAACATATTTTGTTGCTCGTTTTAGTTTCACAGGTTTGTTCTAAATTTCGTCTATTGCATTCATAAATACACTGTTCTTATTATGTTCTTTAACTGAACAATACAGAAAACGAACTCATTTCAAGGTTGGAAAACGACTGAAACAATTCACTAACGGATGCCAACAATGACGTAAACGTTTCTACATTCTTAATGGAAAGTAAAGAAATTTACTTGTACAGGGTGTAAATTTTAAGCTGACAAACCAGAATAATTCGAAAAATAAGCTTCCCACGGAAAAAAGTGTAGAATCAAAAGCTGATTATTTTCGAGGGGGACATGTGCTGGTGCTAAAATTAGCTCGCCACCCCAGCCCCCTGGGGATGGAGCGGGAGGCAGCTTTAAAATTTGAAATGGGACTGGCATTTTTTATTACAGAATCAGATTCTACTTAAAAAAAACTACGTACATTTTGTCTTAAACATTTGTTTTGATTCTTGGTAGTTGGCGCTGTACTTCAGGAAAATCCATGTTCTCATTTTTGCGTGGATAATGGTTACGGATAAATAAAAAATACTTATTTACTTCGTAAATTTTGATTCGGTTAGTTACTTAGTTAGCTTGTCAGATGATTTGTTTGATAATTAGAAGTTGTGTGACCTCATGCCCACGAAACAAACAAAACTTCTCCGAATCTGCGGAAAAAATTAATATGTGGGTCAACATTTGGAAAACTCTTAATTCCTCTCTCTCAAACCCCACCCTATTGAGAGGGAGGGAGACTTTTAGTTTTAGCGAATCAGTATGTACGAAGTAAATAACTATTCTTTATTTATCTGTAACCATTTTCCACCCAAAAATGAGAACATGGATTTTCTTCAAGTACAGCGCCAAGTACCAAGAATCAAAACAAAAGTTTAAGACAAAATGTACATAGTTTCCTATGTAGAATCTGATTCTGCAATAAAAAATGGGGGTTCCCATTTGAAATTTTAAAGTTGCCTCCCGCCCCATCCCCAGGGGTCTGGGGAGGTGGGCTAATTTTAGCACTAGCAGATGTCCCCCTTCGAAAATAAAGAACTTTAGATTCTACACATTTTTTTCGTCGGAAGCTTATTTTTCGAGTTATTCTGGTTCAAAAATGGCTCGGAGCACTATGGAACTTAACTGCTGAGGTCATCCATCAGTCCCCTAGACTTAGAACAACTTAAACCTAACTAACCTAAGGACATCACACATATCCATGCCCGAGGCAGGATTCGAACCTGCGACCGTAGCGGTCGTCCGGTTCCAGACTGTAGCGACTAGAACCGCTCGGCCACCCTGGCCGGCAGTTATTCTGGTTTGTCAACGTAAGATTTACATCCTGTATAATAATCGTTGCTCCTCTGGATGTTCTGGAAAACTACTGCAGATACGTCTGGTGCATGTTTTATTAGATTCACCAGAATGAAGACAACAAAATAAATGGAAATCGTGCTTTACTTTAACCTCCTACAGTTTTGCAATGGCTTCATATTAGCGAAGTTGCTAAATTTCTGGCAAAATCTTTTATTGGCCGTAACTCCGTAACTAAATATTTTCGGACCTATGTTTCTATGGAAGTTTTTCTTTGGATTTACTTGTAGAATAACATATAAAATACACTACTGGCCATTAAAATTGCTACACCGCGAAATTTAACCGACAGGAAGAAGATACTGTGATATGCAAATGATTAGCTTTTGAGAGCATTCTCACAAGGTTGGAGCCGGTGGCGACACCTACAACGTGCTGACATAACGAAAGTTTCCAACCGATTTCTCATACACAAACAGCAGTTGACCGGCGTTGTCTGGTGAAACGTTGTTGTGATGCCTCGTGTAAGGAGGAGAAATGGGTACCATCACGTTTCCGACTTTCATAAAGGTCGGATTGTAGCCTATCGCGATTGCGGTTTATCGTGTCGCGACATTGCTGCTCGCGCCGGTAGAGCTCCAATGACTGTTGGCAGAATATGGAATCGGTGGATTCAGGAGGGTAATACGGAACGCCGTGCTGGATCCCAACGGCCTCGTATCACTAGCAGTCGAGATGACAGGCATCTTATCCGAGTGGCTGTAATGGATCGTGCAGCCACGTCTCGATCCTTGAGTCAACAGATGGGGACGTTTACAAGACAACAACCATCTGCACGAACAGTTCGACGACGTTTGCAGCAGCATGGACTATCAGCTCGGAGACCGTGGCTGCGGTTAACCTTGACGCTGCATCACAAACAGGAGCGCCTGCGATGGTGTACTCGTCGACGAACCTGGGTGCACGAATTGCAAAACGTCATTTTTTCGGATGAATCCAGGCTCTGTTTACAGCATCACGGTGGTCGCATCCGTGTTTGGCGACATCGCGGTGAACGCACATTGGAAGCGTGTATTCGTCATCACCGTACTGGCGTATCACCCGGCGTGATGGTATGGGGTGCCATTGGTTACACGTCTCGGTCACCTATCGATCGCATTGACGTTACATTTCGGATGTGTTACGACCCGTGGCTCTACCCCTCATTCGATCCCTGCGAAACCCTACATTTCAGCACGATAATGCACGACCGGATGTTGCAGGTCCTGTACTGGCCTTTCTGGATACAGAAAATGTTCGACTGCTGTCCTGGCCAGCACATTCTCCAGATCTCTCACCAACTGAAAACGTCTGGTCAATGGTGGCCGAGCAACTGGCTCGCCACAATACGCCAGTCACTACCCTTGATGAACTGTGGTATCGTGTTGGAGCTGCACGGGCAGCTGTACCTGTACACGCCATCCAATCTCTGTTTGACTCAATGCCCAGGCGTATCAAGGCCGATATTATGGCCAGAGGAGGTTGTTCTGGGTACTGATTTCTCAGGATGTATGCACCCAAATTGCGTGAAAATGTAATCACATGTTAGTTCTAGTATAATATATTTGTCGAATGGATACCCGTTTATCATCTGCATTTCCTCTTGGTGTAGCAATTTTAATGGCTAGTAGTGTATTTGCATATCTTCGTGAATCATCGTGTATTTAATGCAGTTTACCACGCCTCTTCGAAATGTTAGGCGAAGCAATGTTTTTATTTATTTTTGACGTGTAGTAACTGTACGGTCCCTGGCGGTGACGTGTTTCTACTTGCGGAAGTGCTCCTGAAAACATGCATCGATGCTGGCCCGGCGTCGGAAGAGGGGTTGGTTGTGACGCCTGGGAGGCAGAAATTCCCGGAAAGGGAACGCCGGGCGAGCTCGCAGTTCCAGGAAGAGGGGCCTAACTGCGTCCGCTTCCAGGAACCGGCCGGTAAACAGCCGGCGATCGATGTCCCACCAGGGGCTGGCCGCGCACAAACAACCCCTGCCGCTCCCGAGCTCTGCCGTTCATTTCGGCTGCGCGACTTTCTCCCCCGCTGCAGTAGCGAGCTTACTAACCGCAAGATGTAGCAAATGCGATACTTATTTAAGATAACATGTATCGCCATTACAGTGTCTCATTAGCTACAGCTGTCCACGAAGTGATGGTCAGTAGAGGGATATGAGAGGGAGAGATCTTTCTCTTGGAAATTTTGCAATGAACACATCGTGTGTCGTGGGGCGATCACTCTGTTTTTAAAATAGTTGAAAAGCCACGATCGCTTCAGTCGTTTAACCCATTACTGGCCACTGTCCCTTTTTTGGGACGCGTATATTTTACTTATTTGTATGTAAGCAATGGAGCTTTTAGCCTTTATTGTTGCACCTGTAGGTTCAACTAACTGCTATGATGCCTGTAAATGTAAAATAAATAACTTCTTTCTAAGTACTTCACGTCAGGAAAATTAAAAACTTGCCGATTTTTTGTTCTCGCACTTGGCAGCACTGTATGTCTGCTGGTAGTTCCTGGACGACAATGAGTTGTCATTTAGTTGTCTGGGTGTGTTTGTTATGAACATATGGATGTCCATGTAAGATTAAGTATATTTCAGATTTTTTCAAGTAAGTGCAATATCGGTATGCGTCCCAATGATGTTACACTATCATTTATTGTTGATGTGCCCTATTCTTGTATACACGTATTATACAGAGAAAAATTGCATTTTACGTTCTTTGTATGTGATTTTTTTCGTGTTCTATTCGAATTTTAAGAGTCCAACAGGATAAAAAAAATGCCGTGTGGACTTACAACTTGAAGAAATTCTAGCAGAACTAGCGAACCATCAAGAGATTGACGATGAAGATGATGACGTAGAATTTAAGATTATTCCACCCGATGCAGATGTAATAACAGATGAAGAAGACATTGACGAAAATGTATTGAACAATGAGTCTGTTGTACAAGATGTAGCCGGTACTTTAGAGAGAAGCTCTCACTTTTGGATGCCCGACAGAGAATAGTGATGTTTTACCTATCAAAGAAAACAGGATCAGTACCAAAACGCAGAGGACCCCAAGGAAGCAAATTGATGGGAGGGCGAGTGGGCACGGATGTGCGACTAGATCCAGGAAATCATTTCATTGTGCCAAGTAAAACACAGACGAGATGTGCTTACTGCAAGAAAAAAACAACAAGAATTTGTGATAGGTGCAATGTTGGTGTATACAAGTGTTTTGCTTCATTTCATACTGAATAGACATTCAATAATATTAAAACATTCTTCATTTATTGTTTGTGTTGTTTCTTACAATAGCATGCATGGAGAATAAGGCTGTGATTGGATAGCGCATTTGGCGAATGTCCCACAAATGGGACGGTCTGTAGTTTTTGTTCTAATAAACTGAAAATTTTCAAAACAACTTTTTATTCAATTAATCACTCCATGTAACGTATTTATGTATAAAAGTTTGCAAAAAATGATCCGATAGAGTTTTGGCCAGTAATGGGTTAATAGATGACCGGTTTCAGCACACTCAGGAGGGGGCGCAGAAAGCGATTCGCAGAAAGCAACGTCTTTTCTCAGTTGTGCGCATGACGTCACGGTGGAAGCAGCTGTGCCAAACAGTAAACAGTTCGAATTGTGTGTGATTGTTTTTCTTGTGTTGCTTTGTGTTTGAAGGAGTATTTTGATTCTTTCTTCTCAGGTACTCAGTCAACAGCGGAAACATTCGGAATTCGGGAGTGTTAACGGTTTTTGCTGTAATTGATATTTGATTCGGAATTGAAATAGTTAGCCATAGTGGACAGCGGGATCAACATTGTGTTCGCCAGCTCTATTATGGTTCGCCCTGTGAAATTCTTATTGGGGAATATACAAGTGAGTGAGAAAATTAATTTTTACAATGCCAGGCTGTGCTGTTACGGGCTGTTTTTCCTACAACCGGAGCACAAAGGGAACTGACGTAATGTATCACAGTTTCCCGCGTAATAAAACATTACAAAAACTATGGTTGTCGAAATGTTGTAGGAAAGAGTGTAAATGTTGCGCATGCACGAATATGTTCTCGCCATTTCGCAGAAACAGATTACGTAAGGGATTTATAGTCTGAATTGCTTAATTTGCCCCGAAAAAGAATGCTCAAGCCAGATCCAGTTCCTTCGTGCAATTTGCCGTGCAGTAGTGCGACTGTCAATGTGTCACCCGCAACAGAAGACAGAACCAAAAGGTATAAGAATCGAGAACTACATAAAAAATCTGTGGAAACTCTGGAAAAGCTGTCACCAAATAAGAAACATCATAATAAGAGCACATGTACAGATGACAGGTTTTTTTTCAGACACAGGTAAAGTTACTTTGATGAATACTATAACGGCTTTTGAAAGAAGGAATGCTGTTCTTACAAACAAGTGTGTGCAACTTCGAGCTCTTAAGTAAATTCATTTCAATGCGATTAAATGGATAGTTTCTGATTTATTTGAGCCGAGGTTTCGAATTTCAAGTGTGTGTCAGTGTGGTTGTGATCTGATATTTTAGCCGGCCGGAGTGGCCATGCGGTTCTAGGCCTACAGTCTGGAGCCGAGCGACCGCTACGGTCGCAGGTTCGAATCGTGCCTCGTGCATGGATGTGTGTGATGTCCTTAGGTTAGTTAGGTTTAAGTAGTTCTAACTTCTAGGGGACTGATGACCTCAGAAGTTAAGTCCCATAGTGCTCAGAGCCATTTGAACCATTTTTTTGAATCATCTGATATTTTACCGATGTGTGACGCATAAGCTGCGAAAGAATATAACTCATCAGTTTTAACTGTAATATCTTAGCAGCAGAAAAGCAGTTTAGACATCTCAATTCTGGTACAAACAAAATCTTCCGCCAAAAACTTGACGTAAACGCGCATGCCGTGTCGTCTGCTTGTGAGCGCTTGCTTCCACGCTGACGTCACTAGGCCAGCCAATGGCAGAGCAGAGCGCTTACTGCCCAACCTTATTATTTAGTAACCTTGGACACACTGAAGGTGCCATCATCAGATCTGTGAAGGTATAAAGTAACAGGTTTGAGGGAGGGCTTACATGAGTTAACTATATACTGGGTGATCAAAAAGTCAGTATAAATTTGAAAACTGAATAGATCACGGAATAATGTAGATAGAGAGGCAAAAATTGACACACGTGATTGGAATGACGTGGGGTTTTATTAGAACAAAAAAATACAAACGTTCAAAAAATGTCCGACAGATGGCGCTTCATCTGATCAGAATAGCAATACTTACAAGGGAACCTCCCCATCGCACCCGCCTCAGATTTAGTTATAAGTTGGCACAGTGGATAGGCCTTGAAAAACTGAACACAGATCAATCGAGAAAACAGGAAGAAGTTGTGTGGAACTATGAAAAAAATAAGCAAAATATACAAACTGAATAGTCCAAGCCCAAGGTCGGCAACATCAAGGAGAGTGTAAGCTTACAAGTGCCGTGGTCTCGTGGTTAGCGTGAGCAGCTGCGGAACGAGAAGTCCGTGGTTCAAGTCTTCTCTCGAGCGAAAAATTTAATTTTTTTATTTTCAGACAATTATCAAAGTTCAGGCACTCACACATAATCAACTTCGCTCTCCAAAATTCCAGGACATGTTCGGATTTGCTTGGACATATGCAGGTTTTGAGGGTCTACACACGGAAACATTTGAAAACGTAAAAAACATGTTTTGACAGATCACAGGGAAAACTGCGCGACTGTGAAACTGTTGCATTCATTTGTTGCACTTTATGTGACAAACTCTTATGTTTTCATCACTTTTTTGGGAGTGATTATCACATCCACAAGAAAACCTAAATCGGGCAAGGTAGAAGAATCTTTTTACCCATTCGCCAAGTGTGCAAGTCTGGTGGGTCGACAACATATTCGTGTCATGTGACGCACATGCCGTCACCAGTGTCGTATAGAATATATCAGGCGTGTTTCCCTGTGGAGGAATCGGTTGACCTTTGACCTTGCGATCAAATATTTTTCGGTTCCTATTGGAGAGGCACGTCCTTTCGTCTACTAATCGCACGGTTTTGCGGTGCGGTCGCAAAACACAGACACTGAACTTATTACAGTGAACAGGGACGTCAATGAATGAACGGACAGATCGTAACTTTGCGAAAATAAAGTAAAATTTTCACTCGAGGGAAGACTCGAACCAAGGACATCTCGTTTCGCAGCTGCTCACTCTAATCAGAGGACCACGGCGCTCCTAAGCTCACACCGTCCTTGATGTTGCCTATCTTGCGCATGGACTACTCAATTTGTATATTTTGCTTATTTTTTCATAGTTCCACACAACTTCTTCCTGTTTCCTCGATTGACCTGTGTTCAGTTTTTCAAGGCCTACCCACTGTGTCAATTTATAACTAAATCTGAGGGGGGTCCGATGGGGAGGGTCCCTTGTTAGCATAACAAAGTAAGACAAAGCAAAGCAAAGGTGTTCTTTACAGGAAATGCTCAATATGTCCACCATCATTCCCGAACAATTGCTGTAGTCGAGGAATAATGTTGCGAACAGCACTGTAAAGCATGTCCGGAGTTATGGTGAGGCATTGGCGTCGGATGGTGACTTTCAGCATTCCTAGAGATGTCGATGGATCACGATACACTTGCGACTTCAGGTAACCCCAAAGCCAATAATCGCACGGACTGAGGTCTGGGGACCTGGGAGGCCAAGCATGACGAAAGTGGCGGCTGAGCACACGATCAGCACCAAACGACACGCGCAAGAGACCTTTCACGCGTCTGGCAATATGGGGTGTTGTTTTTGTTGTAATGGGGCATCGGCCTTGCCGCAGTGGATACCCCGGTTCCCGAGAGATCACCGAAGTTAAGCGCTGTCGGGCGTGGCTGGCACTTGGATGGGTGACCATCCAGACCGTCATGCACTGTTGCCATTTTTCGGGGTGCACTCAGCCTCGTGATGCCAACTGAGGAGCTACTCGACCGAATAGTAGCGGCTCCGGTCAAAGAAAACCATCGTAACGTCTGGGAGAGCGGTGTGCTGACCACACGCCCCTCGTATCCGCATCCTCCTCTGAGGATGACACGGCGGTCGGATGGTTCCGATGGGCCACTTATGGCCTGAAGACGGGGTGCTTTTTTTTTGTTCTAATAAAATCCTATGTCATTCGAAGCATGTGTGTCAATTTTTACCTCTCTATCTACATTATTCCGCGGTTCACTAAGTTTTCAAATTTATACTGACTTTTTTACTAGCCGGTACATTACAATTATTACAGAACCACATACCTGAAACGTGGATTAACATTTATAAAATCGTATGGACATCATGGCACATGAGGCACGCCATCTGATAAAATCATTGTCACAATCAATAAAAAAAATAAAAAAAACTGCTCTCATGGTCGTTCTGAAGTCGCCAAATGAAACTACCACTGCTCGCGTAACACCGGTGGGCATCGTCACTGCCCTATTCCACGCAGGCTTACCTGCTGTGATTCTAGCGGTTCACAACCGGCCACCAGATAGCGCTGTCCGAGCAGCCATGGAATCATGGCGTCAGCGTTGTGAAAAATGTGTACGTCTGCAGGGCGATTGTCACGCCTCCTAAATCAGATTCACAAGAAGGAAAAAAACACATTCGCCTGCATACCATTTTTAGGTAAAATTTCATACGAAACTGCCAACCTCTTCCGGAAAATTGGTATTCAAAATTTTTTCAGCACTAACAACAAGCTGGGACAGCACATCATCCACAACAGTAAGACAAACAACCAGTGCCACCACAAATCAGGTAATTACAAACTTTTTTGTGACAATTGCCCACAGTTCTACATAGGCCAACTGGAAGGAGTTTCACTATAAGATACCGTGAGCATATGGATGCCTTCCGGCTAAATAATTTTGATAAATCCACCTTTGCAAGGCACCTAAAAGACCATGGTCACTCAGCCACAGCCGTGACAGAAAACCTACAAATACTACACATTGTGAACAAAGGAAATAAAATGAAACTGCTTGAAGAGCTAGAAATTTATATCCACAGCTATATCGCACCAGACCTTCTTCTGAACGAACAACTGGAACGTGCAAACAAATCCTATCTTCACATATGTCATGAAATATTCAAAAACAGAAAATAATTATCCTCTGATATAATAACAAAGTAATATTCTATGGAAATTCGATGTAGCAGTCATACAACAGTCCAAGGGTCATTATCATAATTTGTAATAGTCATATTGTAAACACAAGCTGTAACTGGCGTTCTATAATGTGCAATAGCTTTCAAAAATTTCATACGTGTAACATTATTCTACCTCCTAGATATAAGTTCTCTGACAACAGTGTGGCTCAAGACAGTTCTAGCTGTCATTTTTTAATTTGTAATAGCTTTGAGTAATTTCATATGTATAACAACATTCTACTTCCTAGAACTAAGATTTCCGTCAAAAATGTAAATTAAAAAAAATTCATAATGTGTGTCAAGAAACGTCGCAGTCTATAATAGCTTTTTTAATTTCTATATATACAACACCTTTGCACTTCCTCTGGTTAAGTTCTTTCACCAGAACCTACAAGCTTCTGTGTGAGCAACTTCTTTACATCTGCTACATCTACGCTCTTTGACCACAGCCCACATGTTTGTATGTAAACATAGTGTATTGCGCGAGTGCACATCATAATAGTGTAATATGGAGATATACTTCTGATATATGGACGTGAAAATGACCATAAGTGTGTAAGTGTCAAAACTATCACCACAGCGTAACTGTAGTAATGGTGCTTCATCTTTTTGTAAGTGCAGATATATTTTCGTCAAATGCTGCCTTACCACTTACAATTGCCCCACTTGTATCTGTGTAGTCACTAGCAAATAATTTTTTGTATTTATACAGTGATCTCCAACAGTACAAACATGTACTTGAATGTACAGGGTGTTTCAAAAATGACCGGTATATTTGGAACGGCAATAAAAACTAAACGAGCAGCGATAGAAATACACCGTTTGTTGCAATATGCTTGGGACAACAGTACATTTTCAGGCGGACAAACTTTCGAAATTACAGTAGTTACAATTTCCAACAACAGATGGCGCTTCAAGTGATGTGAAAGATATAGAAGACAACGCAGTCTATGGGTGCGCCATTCTGTACATCGTCTTTCTGCTGTAAGCGTGTGCTGTTCACAACGTGCAAGTGTGCTGTAGACAACATGGTTTATTCCTTAGAAAAGAGGATTTTTCTGGTGTTGGAATTCCACCGCCTAGAACACAGTGTTGTTGCAACAAGACGAAGTTTTCAACGGAGGTTTAATGTAACCAAAGGACCGAAAAGCGATACAATAAAGGATCTGTTTGAAAAATTTCAACGGACTGGGAACGTGACGGATGAACGTGCCGGAAAGGTAGGGCGACCGCGTACGGCAACCACAGAGGGCAACGCGCAGCTAGTGCAGCAGGTGATCCGACAGCGGCCTCGGGTTTCCGTTCGCCGTGTTGCAGCTGCGGTCCAAATGACGCCAACGTCCACGTATCGTCTCGTGCGCCAGAGTTTACACCTCTATCCGTACAAAATTCAAACGCGGCAACCCCTCAGCGCCGCTACCATTGCTGCACGAGAGACATTCGCCAACGATATAGTGCACAGGATTGGTGATGGCGATATGCATGTGGGCAGCATTTGGTTTACTGACGAAGCTTATTTTTACCTGGACGGCTTCGTCAATAAACAGAACTGGCGCATATGGGGAACCGAAAAGCCCCATGCTGCAGTCCCATCGTCCCTGCATCCTCAAAAAGTACTGGTCTGGGCCGCCATTTCTTCCAGAGGAATCATTGGCCCATTTTTCAGATCCGAAACGATTACTGCATCACGCTATCTGGACATTCTTCGCGAATTTGTGGCGGTACAAACTGCCTTAGACGACACTGCGAACACCTCGTGGTTTATGCAAGATGGTGCCCGGCCACATCGCACGGCCGACGTCTTTAATTTCCTGAATGAATATTTCGATGATCGTGTGATTGCTTTGGGCTATCCGAAACATACAGCAGGCGGCGTGGATCGGCCTCCCTATTCGCCAGACATGAACCCCTGTGACTTCTTTCTGTGGGGACACTTGAAAGACCAGGTGTACCGCCAGAATCCAGAAACAATTGAACAGCTGAAGCAGTACATCTCATCTGCATGTGAAGCCATTCCGCCAGACACGTTGTCAAAGGTTTCGGGTAATTTCATTCAGAGACTACGCCATATTATTGCTACGCATGGTGGATATGTGGAAAATATCGTACTATAGAGTTTCCCAGACCGCAGCGCCATCTGTTGTTGACAATTGTAACTACTGTAATTTCGAAAGTTTGTCTGCCTGAAAATGTACTGTTGTCCCAAGCATATTGCAACAAACGGTGTATTTCTATCGCTGCTCGTTTAGTTTTTATTGCCGTTTCAAATATACCGGTCATTTTTGAAACACCCTGTATAAACACCTGAAGATGGGCCGCAAGCCCGAAACCGGTCGTGTGACGAATAAACAACCCTTTATTGTGACTGGTAGTGGATATTTTTCCACAACGCCATAAAGGAACAGTCCCGGAGTTGGACAGCATCCACTACGGATAAAATTCATGTAACTATTGAATGACCCTCGTATTGAAGAAGTGCAAATATCCGACTCGCGTGTGTCCCCCTCGTGGGAGTGTGACTCGACTCGACTGGCTACGCGGCAGCCGAAATGCGCGGACGAAAGCGACGTTTTCTAATGACGCGTGACCGACAGCGGCGTATTTCGGGCGGGCTGAGATTTTCGCGGCCTCCGCCGCCGCCGACTGTGCGGCCAGGGTGGGAATGAGATTTGGAGCGGCGAGAGAGTCGGGGAAACCGCCGACTGCCGGGTGTGACCCACTAACTACAAAGACCGCGCGCAACGTCGCCTCGCAGAGGCCGCTGCCACCGGTGTTGGGCGGAGGGGCGGGAGAGCGGGGGGAGAGGGTAGAGGGGGAGAGGGAGGACAGAGAGAGAGAGCGGCCAGTTCGTTGACCCGGTCCCGCAGGGCGTTCTGCGACCAGGGCTACCGGCGCACGGCTCGCTGCCAAAGCGGCGGCCGACTCGGCGCTACCTAGTCATGAAGTTGTAATTACCACCTCGAAAACGTCGTACTACGTGACTAATGAATGACTGCCTATACAAGTAGAGGTTGGAACGCCAGTGGAGATGAAACGGCAGGCAGAACTGAAGCTCTGGGTGGAAGGCCCGCACACGTGTTGGTCCCGCTTAAACACAGGATGTAGCTAGACGGACGTCGTGCCAACTGAACTCTGGAGCACAATAGGGTGACGGCCGGCCGATGTTGTAGTAGGGGCGGGATGGATAACCAGGAGCTCTGCAAATCTTGGACGCAGGTGAGAGGAACGAAGAAGCGGCACCTCGGTAACCACGCAGGCTGGGTTATTTCCAAGGATTTTTACTCAGAAGCGTACCATTGTGCGAGTATAGGTTCGCGCTGGACGACAAAAAGCCGGCCGCGGTGGTCTCGCGGTTCTAGGCGCTGCAGTCTGGAACCGCGCGACTGCTACGGTCGCAGGTTCGAATCCTGCCTCGGGCATGGATGTGTGTGATGTCCTTAGGTTAGTTAGGTTTAAGTAGTTCTAAGTTCTAGGGGACTGATGACCACAGCTGTTAAGTCCCATAGTGCTCAGAGCCATTTGAACCATTTTTTTGGACGACAAAAGACTAAAATATGGTTGGTCGGCGTTCGGAAGAATCTGTGGAGAGGGAGAATGTTACGTGGTTTCGGGAATATGATTCTTTTTCGGAATTACGATGGTGTGAGCCGAGCCTTGGTGGGAGGCCAGCGTTGGGCAAACGAGGTCATCCATTGTGAGCGCCCATGTGTGACGGTCGCTCATAATCAGCTTTGTTGGTACAGACGGCGCTTATGACTCCATTGTGCCCTTGATGTTGCATATCTTACTCATGGACTACTCAGTTTGTGTATTTTGATAGTGACCAGACCAAATATCTCACGAAATAAGCGTCAAACGAAAAAACTGCAAAGAACGAAACTTGTCTAGCTTGAAGGGGGAAACCAAATGGAGGAGCTACGGTTGGCCCCCTGGATGGCGCTGCCATAGGTCAAACAGATATCAACTGCGTTTTTCTAAATAGGAACCCCCATTTTTTATTACATATTCGTGTATTCCGTAAAGAAATATGAACGTTTTACATGGACCAATTTTTTGGCTTTGTGATAGATGGCGCTGTAATAGTCACAAACGTATAAGTACGTGGTATCACGTAACATTTCGCCAGTGCGGACGGTATGTGGTTCGTGATACAATACCCGTGTTAAAATGGACCGTTTACCAATTGCGGAAAACTTCGATATCGTGTTGATGTATGGCTATTGTGATCAAAATGCCCAACGGGCGTGTCCTATGTATGCTGCTCGGTATCCTGGACGACGTCATCCAAATGTCCCGACTGTTCGCCAGATAGTTACGTTATTTAGGGAAACAGGAAGTGTTCAGCCACATGTGAAACGTCAACCACGACCTGCAACAAATGATGATGCCCAAGTAGGTGTTTTAGCTGCTGTCGCGGCTAATCCGCACATCAGTAGCAGACAAACTGCGCGAGAATCGGGAATCTCAAAAACGTCAGTGTTGAGAATGCTACATCAACATCGACTGCACCCGTACCATATTTTTATGCGCCAGGAATTGCATGGCAACGACTCTGAGCGTCGTGTACAGTTCTGCCAGTGGGCACAAGAGAAATTGCGGGACGATGACAGATATTTTGCAAGCGTTCTATTTAGCGACGAAGCGTCATTCGCCAATAGCGGTAACGTAAACCAGCATGCTATGTACTATTGGGCAACGGAAAATCCACGATGGCTGCGACAAGTGGAACATCAGCGACCTTGGCGGGTTAATGTATGGTGCGGCATTATGGGAGGAAGGATAATTGGCCCCCATTTTATCGATGGCAATCTAAATGGTGCAATGTGTGCTGATTTCCTACGTAATGTTCTACCGATGTTACTACAAGATGTTTCACTGCATGACAGAATGGCGATGTACTTCCAACATGATGGATGTCCGGCACATAGCTCGCATGCGGTTGAAGCGGTATTGAATAGCATATTTCGTGACAGGTGGATTGGTCGTCGAACCACCATACCGTGGCCCGCACGTTCACCGGATCTGACGTCCCCGGATTTCTTTCTGTGGGGGAAAGTTGAAGGATATTTGCTATCGTGATCCACCGACCACGCCTGACAACGTGCGTCAGCGCATTGTCAATGCATGTGCGAACATTACTGAAGGCGAACTACTCGCTGTTGAGAGAAATGTCGTTACACGTATTGCCAAATGCACTGAGGTTGACGGACATCATTTTGAGCATTTATTGCATTAATGTGGTATTTACAGGTAATAACGCTGTAACAGCATGCGTTCTTAGAAATGATAAGTTCACAAAGGTACATGTATCACATTGGAACAACCGAAATAAAATGTTCAAACGTACCTATGTACTGTATTTTAATTTAAAAAATCTACTTGTAACCAATTGCTTGTCTAAAATTGTGAGCCATATATTTGTGACTATTACAGCGCCATGTACCACAAAGCGAAAAAAGTGGTCCGACTACAACACTGATATTTCCTTACGTACTACACGAATATGTAATAAAAATGAGGTTCCTATTTTAAAAAACGCCGTTGATATCCGTTTGACCTATGGCAGCGCCGTGTAGCGGGCAAACCATAGCGTCACCTCGTTTCCCCCTTCAAGCTAGACAAGTTTCGTTCTTTGTAGTTTTTTCGTTGACGCTTATTTCGTAAGTTTTATTATTTCTTCCAACAAAAACAGTGAAATTATGCGTCATTCGACATTTATTAACTCGTAAACTTTCTGTACCGGCCAAACCTGATTTTAGGATGAACTAGTTTCGCCTAGGTCAAACTCGTTCATCCTGTTGCCGACAGGATAAAACAGGTTAGCCTAGGTCGATTCCGTTTCTCCTAGTTATAGTTTACATGCTTTACGATAAACTGGTACGTCCTAGTCTGAACTAATTGTGCCTAATCGGAACGCATGTCGCTGCCTGTACGAACGGGGAATCCCCGAAGCATCTCTCTCTCCCGTAGCGCCTCTCAGTTGTTTTGTTTTGTTGAACGGTATTTTGAGTTACTGGTTGCGTTTAAAAGATTTTATTACAATGCTAGTATAATTATTGTGAGGCGTTTCATCATGGATGAGCCTTCGTGTAGTACACAAGCTGGTCAAAAGCTGTGGAGAGAAAAGTTTCTGGAGGAAATTTTGGAGAGTGAAAACAGAAAGTCTTCTCGTTATAGTATGTTATCAGTAGACGAATGTGCGGATTTGGTTAAACAAGTAGAAGACACGGAAAAGTTGGAAAAAAGGGCATCATTACAAAAAGAAGTCTGAAACGATTGGCTGTTTTTAAAATTGGTGATGTGAAAAAAACTCGTTGCACGGTGTGAAGGGAATATAAAATATTTTGTTCCAGCTGACGAAATTTATGATGTGATTGACTCAGCTCATGTAGCTGTGGGTCATGGTGGTCGCGATAGGATGTTGGCCGAGACATCAAAAAATTATGCCAATAACACAGAGGATATGTGTGATGTTTGTCAACAAAAGAAGACAAAAAAGAAAAGAAGGCTAGTTCCAAAGCCAGTTCTCCATTCGGAAATGGACAGCAGATGCCAAATCGATTTGATTTCCAAACACAACCAGACCGGAATTTGAAATTCATTCTGGTTTACCATCTCACAAAATTTGTTCTCCTTCGTGAGTTAACATTAAAGAAGGCTGAAGAAGTGGCTTATCATTTGGATGACATATTCCTAACTGTCCTACCTGACAGTGGCAGAGAATTTGTCGATAATGTCATACGTGAACTCCCAAGGCTTTGGTCAGAACTAAAAATTGTGCGTGGAAAACCAAGGCGCAGCCAAAGTCGGGGTTCCGTTGAACGTGCCAACCAAGACATTGAAAATATGAGGAGTTCTTGGTTAAAGGACAATTCGACGAAGTGGTCGGAAGGGTTAAGGTAAGTCCAATTCATTAGAAATCGAGCTTACCACTCTGGCATAGAACAGGCACCTTACAAAGCATTATTCGGAATCGAAACGAGAGTAGGAGTTTCCACTTCCTCGTTGCCTTAAGAAATCGTAAATTATATGCAGGATGAAGATGACCTAAAGAAGGCAATCGAAGATGCCAGCAATGCTATATAGTACGAAGACAGTGATGATGACAACATTGTGAAAACTGACACAAACGACATTCAAAATGCTAGAAAAAATTGCGAAATAAAATTTAAAAAAAAGCTAAAAGAATGAAAGCTTCCTCTGAGAAATTCCATCCACCAGCTGACATTGGAGACAATGTAACCATACGTACTCCAAATGTAGATAAAGGCAGAGGTGACCTTAGAAACATAATTGGAGTAATACTTCAGAAGACAGATGAGGGAATTAACAAAGTTGGCACCAAACATGGCGTACTTTAAACACATTATTGCAGGTATAACTTTATTAAAATTTTCCACAAGTTATTGTAATAAAATATTTAAAAAATATTTGTTTTAACTTCTTTTTTATTTCTTTGAGCTAATTTCGACTTCTGTATTCAGAAGTTTTTAGATATGGGAGAGATTAACCAGGATATCGAAATATCTTTAAGGGCCACAAAACATTCTATTTGATCAGGGCAAGGCTTCGTGAAATGCAGTTGCATGAAAAACTGTACAACAAACAAATGCAATTGTAAGAAAAACAGAGTACTCTGCAACTCTAAGTGCCACCAAAGTAAAGCATTCAAAAATAAGTAAAGAAGCAACTTGCAGATAAGATGATTTCTGTGGATGGATATACGTAAGTTGATCTAGTGGTAGATGTCAAATTACTGATTAGTTAATAAATAACTTTAATGAATCATATTGACTATTTTATTTATATTCCTTTATTCAGTTTACTTTGAAAAGCTTATAGAAGATACAAACTAGGTGAAATTAGTTCAAACTAGGACGTACCAGTCTATCCTAATGCATGTAAATTCTAACTAGGATAAACCGATTTGACCTAGGCTACACTCTTTCAGCCAGTCGGTAACAGGATGAACGAGTTTGAGGTAGGCGAAACTAGTTCATTCTAAAATCGGGTTTGGCCAGTAACATACACTTTTTCGATATTTTTCTCCTCTTTTTTTCAATCTGCTATGCTTACATTTTGTTCCATCAGCAAAAATTCTTTCTTAACGTGCTTTCTTTCGCTCATTTCCTGCACCTCTCCCATCCTCTCTCTTCGTTTCTTCTCCTATTTCTCTTTCACATTGATTCTGTTTCTTTTCACCTCTGCACTGCTGCACACTTCCTTCAACACCACTCTCTCTCTCTCTCTCTCTCTCTTTCTCTCCCTTTCTTTTTCTGTTTTTCTTCCACACGGTTGCTGTTTCTTTTCACCTCCATTCTCTTGCTCACTTCCTTCTCTTCCTCTCTCTATATCTCTCTGTCTCTCTCTTCCTTTTTCTTTATTTTCTCATTCAATCCGTTTCTGTTTCCCTTCATCTCTGTTCTCTTGCTCACTTCCTTCACCCTCCCCCCCCCCTCTCTCTGTCTGTCTGTCTCTATTCCTTTCTTTTTCATTTTATCTTTCAATCTGTTGCTGTTTCCCATTATTTATTGCTCACTTTCATCACCTCATATTTTTCCTCCCTCCCTCCCTCCCTCCCTCTTTTCTTTTTTTTCTGTATATCTCTTTCACTCCATTTCTGTTACTCGTCACCATCATTCTCTTGCTCACTTTCTTCACCTCCTCGCTCTTTCTCTCTCCCTCCCCCCCTCTCTCTCCCTCCCTCTTTTTTTTCTATTTCACTCGGTTTCTGTTTCTCATCACTACGATTCTCTTGTTCGTTTCCTACCTCTGTTACTTCCGTTTTCTTCATTTTCTCTTTCGGTTCATTTCAGTTTTTCTTTGTCTCTGTTCTCTTGCTCACTTCCTTCACCCCCTCCCTCTCTCCCTTTCTGTCTTCATTTCTTTTTCATTTTATCTTCTAATCTGTTTCTGTTTCCCTTCAGTTGTGGTCTCTTGCTCACTTTCTTCACCTCATATTTCTCTTCCCCCCCTTCCTGCATATCTCTCTCTCTTTCATTCGTTTTCTCTGTTTCTCTTTCACTCCATTTCTGTTTCTCATCACTTTCATTCTCTAGCTCAATTCCATCACCTCCTTTCTCTCTCCCTCGCTCGTTTTCTTTTATTGTCTGTATTTTACACAGTTTCTTTTTCTCTTCACCTCCGTTCTGTTGCTCACTTCCTTCTCTCTCTTTTCTTTTTTTTTTTAATTTTCTCTTTCAATCTATTTCTGATTCCCCAATCTCCATTCTCTTTCTCACTTCCTTCACATCCTCCTCTCCCACCCCACCCCCTCCTCTCTCTATCTTTCTTTCTTTTTCATTTTTTCTTTCAATCTTTTTCTTTTTACCCTTCACTTCCAGTCTTGTGCTCACTTCCTTCATCTCATGTTTCTCTTCCCCTGCATCTCTGTCTCTTTCTTTTTCTGTCTCTCTTTCACTGCATTTCTGTTTCTCATCATCTCTTCCACCTGCTCTCTTTCTCTCTCTCCCCATTCATTTATAAAAAATGTACTGTGACTGTTCAGGGGGGTATTTTTGAAATTTAGACTTCTTCAAACGTTATTTTAACGCTTTTCTGAGCATTTTAAAAGTGTGAATACAACATTTGTTTCACACCGCTTCAATTGCCTATTGCACCTCATCTCAAAATGTGCAGTTCTGACCTGTTTTAAATTTTTTTGGGGGTACTAAGGAATCCTCTCTCCGACTGCGTTAGCGTCGGCGATGCTCTCCCTTGATACCAGGAGGAAGAGCACGCGACGCTTTCTACGCAGAAACCGCGGCCTAGGAGCGCCCGGCTAGGCTAGCTCACCTCCCGGTGAAAGCAGTGCCGTGACGTCACGAGGCCACGGGCGCCGTGACCCGCTCAATAGCTGTCCCTCATTCGCCGCTAATGACGTCACCCTTCAGAGCAGGCGGCGCGCTCCCGCACAAAGAGCGCCTACCCCGCCTTGCCCGTTGCTTCTTTCTTCCGCGTCGGGCTTCACAGGGGTCAAGAGGGGGCAGTAAAGGAAAGGGGCTCACGTCATCTCCTAAAGCGCCGCCGTTAAAAATTCATATCAAAAGACACCGGGCGGGCTTTCAGACGATTTAAAAGAGTCGACTTTCTTCTTCTATCTCTCCCCCCATCCTCGTCCATCGGCCGTCGCTGTTAGCCGAAGACCGCAATACGGGGTGAGCAAAAAGTCTTTCCCCAAGTACGAGAAATTACGCTACTGTCCATTAAAATTGCTACACCACGAAGATGACGTGCTACAGACGCGAAATTTAAGCAACAGGAAGAAGATGCTGTGATGTGCAAATGATCAGCTTTTCAGAGCATTCACACGAGGTTGGCGCCGGTGGCCACACCTACAACGTGCTGACACGAGGTAAGTTTCCAACCGATTTCTCATACACAAACAGCAGTTGACCGGCGTTGCCTGGTGAAACGTTGTTGTGATGTCTCCTGTAGGGAGGAGAAATGCGTACCATCACGTTTCCGACTTTGATAAAGGTCGGATTGTAGCCTATCGGGATTGCGGTTTATCGTATCGCGACATCGCTGCCCGCGTTGGTCGAGATCCGATGACTGTTAGCAGAATATGGAATCGGTGGGTTCGGGAGGGTAATACGGAACGCTGTGCTGGATCCCAACGGCCTCGTATCACTAGCAGTCGAGATGACAGGCATCCTATCCGGACGGCTGTAACGGATCGTGCAGCCACGTCTCGATCCCTGAGTCAACAGATGGGGACGTTTGCGAGACGACAACCAACTGCACGAATAGTTCGAGGACGTTTGCAGCAGCACGGACTATCAGCTCGGAGACCGTGGCTGCGGTTACGCTTGACGCTGCATCACAGACAGGAGCGCCTGCGATGGTGTACACGACGAACCTGGGTGCACGAATGGCAAAACGACATTTTTTCGGACGAATCCAGGTTCTGTTTACAGCATCACGGTGGTCGCATCCGTGTTTGGCGACATCACGGTGAACGCACATTGGAAGCATGTACAGGGTGATTCAAAAAGAATACCACAACTTTAGGAATTTAAAACTCTGCAAAGACAAAAGGCAGAGCTAAGCACTATCTGTCGGAGAATTAAGGGAGCTATAAAGTTTCATATAGTTGTACATTTGTTCGCATGAGGCGCTGTTGACTAGGCCAATAAAGTTTTTGGTCCCCTTTTCTTCGAAGGTGCTACTGTAACTGGACTACAGTATCTGGAGATGTTAGAGAATTGGCTGTTCCCTCAACTCGAACAAGAAGCACAACAATTCATATTTCAGCAGGATGGAGCGTCACCACATTGGCACTTATCTGTCCGTAACTACCTGAACGTCAACTACCCGAGGCGATGGATCATCCGCCAGGCAGCCCGTGACAGAGCACTTCATCACTGGCCTCCAAGAAGCCCTGATCTTACCCCCTGCGATTTTTTCTTATGGGGGTATGTTAAGGATACGGTGTTTCGGCCACCTCTCCCAGCCACCATTGATGATTTGAAACGAGAAATAACAGCAGCTATCCAAACTGTTACGCCTGATATGCTACAGAGAGTGTGGAACGAGTTGGAGTATCGGGTTAATATTGCTCGTGTGTCTGGAAGGGGCCATATTGAACATCTCTGAACTTGTTTTTGACTGAAAAAAAAACCTTTTTAAATACTCTTTGTAATGATGTATAACAGAAGGTTGTATTATGTTTCTTTCATTAAATACACATTTTTAAATTTGTGGTATTCTTTTTGAATCACCCTGTATTTTGTCATCGCCATACTGGCGTATCACCTGGCGTGATGGTACGGGGTGCCATTGGTTACACGTCTCGGTCACCTCTTGTTCGCATTAACGGCACTTTGAACAGTGGACGTTACATTTCAGATGTGTTACGGGCCATGGCTCTACCCTTCATTCGATCCCTGCGAAACCCTACATTTCAGCAGGATAATGCATGATCGCATGTTGCAGGTCCTGTACGGGCCTTCCTGGATACAGAAAATGTTCGACTGCTGCCCTGGCCAGCACATTCTCCAGATCTCTCACCAACTGAAAACGTCTGGTCAATGGTGGCCGAGCAACTGGCTCGTCACAACACGCCAGTCACTACTCTTGATGAACTGTGGTATCGTGTTGAAGCTACAAGTGCAGCTGTACCTGTACACGCCATCCGAGCTCTGTCTGACTCAATGCCCAGGAGCATCGAGGCCGTTATTACGGCCAGAGGTCGTTGTTCTGGATATTTGGCTCTGAGCACTATGGGACTTAACATCCATGGTCAAATACAGATTTCTCAGGATCTATGCACCCAAATTGCGTGAAAATGTAATCATATGTCAGTTCTAGTGTAGTATATTTGTTCAATGAATATCCGCTTATCAGCTGCATTTCTTCTTGGTGTAGCAATTTTAATGGCCAGTTGTGTATTACTAAGGAACTATGCTAGGAGGGCTATGTGGTTTTGTTGCAAATGCTTAATTCATACTGCTTTTGTGGATTCACTTCGACATGAACTTCGTTGGTTGCCCGTGAAACGAATAGACGAGAGTCAATCTCTATCCATGTCTTTGCCAAATTAATATTCCCTCATATTACGTTATCCCTGTCCTCCGTCTGGTGGCCACAGCACTGTGAAGTAAAGTTTTAATGCGTATGTGTAGTTACCTATGATGATGATGATGATGCCCCATACTCCGAGGAGCGTAGGGGACGATGCTGGAGACCCGCACCGCTGTACTAGGCAAGGTCCTAGTACACCAACAGTAAAACTGTAAATTCGTCGTGTCTGTGCCTTTGAACATGTTAATCTCGAATGTGGGGTTTTCACTGGTAAATTTACGTAATTACAATTAAATGAACACCCTTAGCTGTTTACAGGCGTTGACATACGTCAACGGGGACAGATGAAAATGTGTGCCCCGACCGGGACTCGAACCCGGGATCTCCTGCTTAGATGGCAGACGCTCTATCCGTCTGAGCCACCGAGGACACAGAGGATAGCGCGACTGCAGGGATTTATCTGTGGCACGCCTCCCGCGAAACCCATATTCTCACCTTTTATGTCCACGCACTACATTCGTAGTGCACCCACCCATTATACTCATTACTCGCGGCTTATTTCCGATTCCCGTAAGAGTTCGGGCACTGTTTGTGCATTCGCACAGAAGAAGAAGATGGTCCAGTGGCCGATGAGCCTCAACTATACAGGGTGTTACAAAAAGGTACGGCCAAACTTTCAGGAAACATTCCTCACACACAAATAAAGAAAAGATGTTATGTGGACATGTGTCCGGAAACGCTTACTTTCCATGTTAGAGCGCATTTTAGTTTCATCAGTATGTTGTATCACGTTGGAATGAAACCTCATACATAAAGAGAACATTTGCACTGAAATGAGGATTGACACATTGTCGGATGAACCATTCGCAGAAGTGTACCCGTGGAGGCCAATCAGCTGCTGATAGTGCCTGCACACGCTGTACACGGTACGGAAACAACTGGTTCTCCCGTAGCACTCTCCATACAGTGACGTGGTCAACGTTACCTTGTACAGCAGCAACTTCTCTGACGCTGACATTAGGGTTATCGTCAACTGCACAAAGAATTGCCTCGTCCATTGCAGATGTCCTCGTCGTTCTAGGTCTTCCCCAGTCGCTAGTCATAGGCTGGAATGTTCCGTGCTCCCTAATACGCCGATCAATTGCTTCGAACGTCTTCCTGTCGGGACACCTTCGTTTCGGAAATCTGTCTCGATACAAACGTATCGAAAAAACAAAAGAAAAATTCGGAGTAGGTATTAGAATCCATGGAGAAAAATAAAAACTTTGAGGTTCGCCGATGACATTGTAATTATGTCAGAGACAGCAAAGGACTTGGAAGAGCAGTTGAATGGAATGGACAGTGTCTTCAAAGGAGGATATAAGATGAACATCAACAAAAGCAAAACGAGGATAATGGAATGTAGTCGAATTAAGTTGGGTGATGCTGAGGGAATTAGATTAGGAAATGAGACACTTAAAGTAGTAAAGGAGTTTTGCTATTTGGGGAGCAAAATAACTGATGATGGTCGAAGTAGAGAGGATATAAAATGTAGACTGGCAATGGCAAGGAAAGCGTTTCTGAAGAAGAGAAATTTGTTAACATCGAGTATAGATTTAAGTGTCAGGAAGTCGTTTCTGAAAGTATTTGTATGGAGTGTAGCCATGTATGGAAGCGAAACGTGGGCGGGCGATAAATAGTTTGGACAAGAAGAGAATAGAAGCTTTCGAAATGTGGTGCTACAGAAGAATGCTGAAGATTAGATGGGTAGATCACATAACTAATGAGGAAGTATTGAATAGGATTGGGGAGAAGAGAAGTTTGTGGCACAACTTGACCAGAAGACGGGATCGGTTGGTAGGACATGTTCTGAAGCATCAAGGGATCTCGAATCTAGTATTGGAAGGCAGCGTGGAGGGTAAAAATCGTAGGGGGAGACCAAGAGGTGAATACACTAAGCAGATTCAGAAGGATGTAGGTTGCAGTAGGTACTGGGAGATGAAGAGGCTTGCACAGGATAGAGTAGCATGGAGAGCTGCATCAAACCAGTCTCAGGACTGAAGACCACAACAACAACAACAAACGTATCGCGCCACGGCTATTGCCCCGTGCTAACCCATACATCAAATTGGCATCTGCCAACTCCGCATTTGTAAACATTGCACTGACAGCAAAACAACGTTCGTGATGAACACTAACCTGTTGATGCTACGTACTGATGTGCTCGATGCTAGTACTGTAGAGGAATGAGTCGCATGTCAATACAAGCACCGAAGTCAACATTACCTTCCTTCAATTGGGCCAACTGGCGGTGAATCGAGGAAGTACAGTACATACTGACGAAACTAAAATGAGCTCTAACATGGAAATTGAGCGTTTCCGGACACATGTGCACATAACATATTTTCTTTCTTTGTGTGTGAGGAATGTTTCCTGAAAGTTTGGCCGTACCTTTTTTGTAACACCCTGTATATTAAGATGGTATTTGTTCTTTCCGACATGTCCGAAAGAACAGATACCATCTTTGTATATATACGTTTACGTCACTTAGGGCGACTTATAGGCCTTATTGCATCAAAATCAGAAGCAGTAATCGGTATTGCGAATGGTTCATACGGTCTAAAAATGGTCAGACGGAAGTTGGAGATGATCCTCGTTCAAGTCTGCCGACGACGCTCATGTCAGGATCGTCAGCGAAATTGTGCCGGACTGTCCGAGAAATTGCGGAAGTATGTAACATTTCAGTTGGATCGTGTCATGAAATCCTGACACAGCGTCTTGGAATGCATCGTCTTGCCGCAAAGTTCGTCCGACGGCTCACGAGGCAAGACGAGAAACACATTCGGGTCCCAATCAGTGAATAGTTTTTGGATCAAGCGAATGAGAACGAGATATTCCTTAAGAGAGTCGTAGCTGGTGATGAGACGTGGGTTTACGGTTATGATGTTGAGACCGAGGTTCAATCTTCACAATGAATCGGGAAAAGTTCTTCGCGATTAAAAAAAAAAAAAAAAACAGCTCGTGACGCCAGTTTAAATGTCACAGCAATGCTGATAGTTTTCATTGACTTTGAAGGATCAGTTCATCATGACATCGTACCACAGGGACAAAGTGTTAAACGATGGTACTATGGGAGCGTATTGCGACGCCTGCGAGAAAATGTGAGAAGGAAACGGCCTGAAATGTGGAGAGAGAATTCGTGGCTCTCGCATTACGCTAACGCACATTCGTCCCTACTGGTGCGTGATTGCTGCACAAAATACCGAATCACTGTGCTGCCTCGTGGCCGAGCGGTTCTAGGCGCTACAGCCTGGAACCGCTAAGGTCGCAGATTCGAATCCTTGCCTAGGGCATGGAGGTGTTTGATGTCCATAGGTTAGTTAGGTTTAACTAGTTCTAAGTTCTAGGGGACTTATGACCTCAGCAGTTGAGTCCCATAGTGCTCAGAGCCATTTTTTTGTGCTGCCTCATCCTCTGTACTCCCCAGACCTGGCCCCCGCGGACTTTTTTTTTTTTTTTTATTTCCAAAGTTGAAAATCCCGTTGAAAGGACAAAGATTTGCAACGATAGATTAGATAAAAGAAAATTCTCAGACTGCGCTTCACGCGATCCCGCACGAGGCGTACCGAAAGTGCTTCCGCAAATCGAAACGGCATCGGAAGCGGAGTATGAATTGCGGAGGAGAGTATTTCGAAGGAGACCAGTAAGTGAAAGATAAGTGCAGAAAAATTTTCTGGACAAAGTTCCGGAATTTTTTGAACAGATCAAATGGCTCTGAGCACTATGGGACAACTTGTGAGGTCATCAGTGCCCTAGAACTTAGAATTACTTAAACCTAACTAACCTAAGGACATCATACTCATCCATGCCCGAGGCAGGATTCGAACCTGCGACCGTAGCGGTCGCGCGGTTCCAGACTGTAGCGCCTAGAACCGCTCGGCCACTCCGGCCGGCTTTTGAACAGATCTCTTATATGTGTTTCGCAGTAGCGAAGACGGACTAGCCCTCACAGCTTTCGAGCTCTTGTTTACTGGGAATTGTTTTTCTTGTTTTTTTTTCCCCCTCCCCCATACTAGCATCTCTTGAAGCTGTCTGTGCACAATCTGAGTAACAACAGTGCCGCTAAATGCATTCCGCTGTTGCAGTTACCAGGACTATTTTCGCTTATAACTTTCGACTCACCAGGAAAGTACTAGGGCTCGAACAAACAGATCTGTATGAACTGTAACCTCCCCGCACGTAAATTTTAATTAAATGAAAATTTGAAATGGAGCCATGCGTATCCTCCCCACAAAAATTAAGGAATGAAACTTGACCGTAAACCCACTTAATATTAATTAAATAATGAACCATGAACGAAATGTAACCTCCTAACAGAAATAATTAAACCTGATAAATTTTATAAGGACAGCAGCGCCTACCTTTGGCCCTGTATTCTGAATAAAAAAGCAAAAACTCTTACCTCAGAAAAACTACAACTATATCTGCTCTTATCTATCGACACAGCTTCGTGCAATGCTGGCGTATATATGTATTTTCTTTTTTTATTCTTGGAAGGAATGCATAGGAAATATTCTTTAAATTGAAATGAATGCCTTTTCTTCAAAAGACTGGAAAAATTCTTTAAATTGAAATTAATACTTTTCTTTAAAAGAGTTACTTTACAGAAAAATTATTATTGGGTCATTTTTTTGAACAAATTAAATTACAATTAACATACATTATTAAATATGCGCAAGGCTGCTTCTTTACCTTCTACAACAATACTCATCCTCCAGAGTCCTGACCAGAGTCGCGACCAGAGCACACAGCCGACGCATGCCGACTCCCTACTACCGTATCCGACTGACTACTACTGCCGACTCGCGCAGACTCGCGACAAGCAACAACTAACAATAAACTACTCTCTGGTCAGAGATTCTGTCATGCCTCGCCCATCACCGGCGAAGCATACACCTTACATAACGTTTGGTTACGGGACCATTATGTACCTCTGAATGTGCTGGTGGGTGTCGTTTTCCTGCAAAACTCTGCGGCCATGCTCTAGATATCACTCGGAGACGGTCGGTATTCACAGTCACTGCTTCCATCGCCTCTTCCCGCACTTGCCGTAGCACTACCGTCTGCAATGAGTTGTTCGTCATTATCATCCCTGTCATCATCATTATGTGTTAGTGTTACAGCAGTATCTGTTTCTGACTTATGCTCATATTTCTGCACTATAATAGATACCAGAAAACATGAGAATGATTCGTCTTCTACACCAATACCACCTTCACGAAGAAGGGTTCTTCGTAACTTCATCTCAACCAATCGCAATACATTACCAGGATTGATTACCAATCGCCGAGCCATCTCACGCTTCAATACACAGACAATGTGACAAAACGCAACTTGAGAGGCACACTGCACCGTCCCTACTGGTCCCGACTGGCGTACCGGCAGGTCAGTGTGCAGTGCGGCAGACGCCTCTGACGGACGACTGCAGAGTTTTGCAGATGCTGGGGTATCACTAGTGCAATAAGAGACCTTTACATTATTTCTCACACGATTTTGGTGTGTTTGTGTTTGTTCGAGCCCAGCCGGTCGCAGTGGCCGTGCGGTTAAAGGCGCTGCAGTCTGGAACCGCAAGACCGCTACGGTCGCAGGTTCGAATCCTGCCTCGGGCATGGATGTTTGTGATGTCCTTAGGTTAGTTAGGTTTAACTAGTTCTAAGTTCTAGGGGACTAATGACCTCAGCAGTTGAGTCCCATAGTGCTCAGAGCCATTTGAACCATTTTTGTTCGAGCCCAAGTACTTTCCTGGTCAGTCGTTTCCATGCCAGGTTCCCTTACCTCAAATTGATACGAGGTATTTTTTTAAGTAAGTATCGTTTTGAAATTTAAAAAAATACGTGCTAAGATATCTCAATAATTTCTATTTTTACATGCCAGCCTCTACCTTAATCTACGGACTGACGCCATTACCGTCTGATTCTTCCTTGTTTAGCCGGCCGTGGTGACCAAGCGGTTAAAGGCGCTAGAGTCTGGAACCGCGCGGCCGCTACGGTCGCAGGTTCGAATCCTGCCTCGGGCATGGATGTGTGTGATGTCCTTAGGTTAGTTAGGTTTAAGTAGTTCTAAGTTCTAGGGGACTGATGACCTCAGATGTTAAAGTCCCATAATGCTTAGAGCCATTTGAACCCTAATATTACGTCATAGTGTTGACACGAAACGTGAAACATTAAAATCAGAAACTGTATATTTTTTGAGCTACCGTAACTCACAGCGCGCTGGTTGTGAGAGCAGCTGCAACATCATCCCAGTGCTCCGAGATGTCCCTCGGCCAGTTTTGCGGGTGGTGAAGTTTTCACAACACCCGTGCCGTAGTCTAATTAATGTGACCCCTTCCAGCTTACGGGGTCGCCTTGTCGCCACAAACTGTGACAACTTGCGTTTGTGGTATGTATCAAGAGATCTCCTTCCCGATCGGTATTGTGCATAATAGTCAGGGGTGACGCGTTAAAGGCATATTCTCAATCACAGAGTGCGTAGGGTTCTATAACGTGATAGTTGATACCACTCCCGTACGCAAATTCAGCCGACATCTCATTACCAAAGTTATATTGTTCTTAGTTATATTCCATTCAATATTTGTGTCTTGTAATACCTTACAAAGAATCGCAATAAATCACTTTGTGATACCAAAATATTTGTTTTATTTAATACTTAAAAAATGGCTCTGAGCACTATGAGACTTAACATCTATGGTCATCAGTCCCCTAGAACTTAGAACTACTTAAACCTAACTAACCTAAGGACATCACACACATCCATGCCCGAGGCAGGATTCGAACCTGCGACCGTAGCGGTCACGCGGTTCCAGACTGAAGCGCCTAGAACCGCACGGCCACTCCGGCCGGCGATATAAGATGAACATCAATAACAGCAAAACGAGGATAATGGAATGTAGTCTAATTGATTTAGGGAATTGGATTACGAAATGAGACACTTAAAGTAGTAGATGAGTTTCGCTATTTAGTGTGCAAAATAACTGATGATGGTCGAAGCAGAGAGGATATAAAATGTAGACTGGCAATTGCAAGAAAATCGTTTGTGAAGAAGAGAAATTTGTTAACATCGAGTATAGATTTAAGTGTCAGGAAGTCTTCTAAAAGTATTTGTATGGAGTGTAGCCATGTTGTTGTTGTTGTTGTTGTGGTCTTCAGTCCTGAGACTGGTTTGATGCAGCTCTCCATGCTACCCTATCCTGTGCAAGTTTCTTCATCTCCCAGTACCTACTGCAACCTACTTGCTTCTGAATCTGCTTAGTATATTCATCTCTTGGGCTCCCTTTACGGTTTTCACCCACCACGCTGCCCTCCAATGCTAAATTTGTGATCCCTTTATGCCTCAGAATATGTCCTACCAACCGATCCCTTCTTCTCGTCAAGTTGTGCCACAAATTCCTCTTCTCCCCAATTCTGTTCAATACCTCCTCATTAGTTATGTGATCTACCCATCTAATCTTCAGCATTCTTCTGTAGCACCCCATTTCAAAAGCTTCTATTCTCTTCTTGTCCAAACTATTTATCGTCCATGTTTCACTTCCGTAGCCATCTATGGAAGTGAAACATGGACGATAAATAGGTCAGACAAGAAGAGAATGTGGTGCTACAGAAGAATGCAGAAGATTAGATGGATAGATCACATAACTAATGAGGAGGTATTGAATAGGATTGGGGAGGAGTTTGTGGCACAAGTTGAGTAGAAGAAGGGATCGTTTGGTAGGACATGTTCTGAGACATCAAGGGTTCACCAAATTAGCATTGGAGGGCAGCGTGAAGGGTAAAAATCGTAGAGGCAGACCAAGAGATGAATACACTAAGCTGTTTCAGAAGGATGTAGGTTGCAGTAAGTACTGGGAGATGAAGAATCTTGCACAGGCTAGAGTAGCATGGAGAGCTGCATCAAACCAGTCTCAGGACTGAAGACCACAACAGCAACAACAAGGTGTTGTGAATCACAGAAAGGTTTAGTGTTAAAATTTCGAGAAGAGTCGGACGACACGTTACTTCCTTTCACTTAACATCTCGCTAAGTGACCCCCGATGAAAAAGTCGTTTTCGCCATGCGCCATTCGCGAGTGGAACAGGGGAAAGGGCACCAGTTAGTGGTACCAGAAGTATGCTTCGCCACGCGCTTCTGAACTATGGATGTGGACCCGACTGGCCTGCCCGACCTCCCCATATCGTTAGCGTTTCCCGTAGCCACCCGAGTCCCCGCTAAAAAAGATCCGGCTGGGGAGATTCCGCCAGTTGGAGGGTCTCCGGGCAGCCGTGTCGGCGCCCCATTGGCTGCTGGCTTCCGCTAAGCGCACCACTCCACACGACGTCGCGTCACGTACGCAGCCATTAACTGCCCATTACGCCCGCTTACCGTCCAGGGTCACTCAATGCGTACGTTCCGAGAAAAAGACGAGGCTGGAGCCGAGGTAGATTTCCCCTCCTGGTCGTGTCGTGAAGGTCCAGGCCCGCGTCCGCAAGGAGGGTAGCAGCGTGGCCACGTGAAGCTCGGAGGTCGCGACTTCGAACCTCGCCCGGAGATATATATATATATATATATATATATATATATATATATATACACTCCTGGAAATTGAAATAAGAACACCGTGAATTCATTGTCCCAGGAAGGGGAAACTTTATTGACACATTCCTGGGGTCAGATACATCACATGATCACACTGACAGAACCACAGGCACATAGACACAGGCAACAGAGCAAGCACAATGTCGGCACTAGTACAGTGTATATCCACCTTTCGCAGCAATGCAGGCTGTTATTCTCCCATGGAGACGATCGTAGAGATGCTGGATGTAGTCCTATGGAACGGCTTGCCATGCCATTTCCACCTGGCGCCTCAGTTGGACCAGCGTTCGTGCTGGACGTGCAGACCGCGTGAGACGACGCTTCATCCAGTCCCAAACATGCTCAATGGGGGACAGATCCGGAGATCTTGCTGGCCAGGGTAGTTGACTTACACCTTCTAGAGCACGTTGGGTGGCACGGGATACATGCGGACGTGCATTGTCCTGTTGGAACAGCAAGTTCCCTTGCCGGTCTAGGAATTGTAGAACGATGGGTTCGATGACGGTTTGGATGTACCGTGCACTATTCAGTGTCTCCTCGACGATCACCAGTGGTGTACGGCCAGTGTAGGAGATCGCTCCCCACACAATGATGCCGGGTGTTGGCCCTGTGTGCCTCGGTCGTATGCAGTCCTGATTGTGGCGCTCACCTGCACGGCGCCAAACACGCATACGATCATCATTGGCACCAAGGCAGAAGCGACTCTCATCGCTGAAGACGACACGTCTCCATTCGTCCCTCCATTCACGCCTGTCGCGACACCACTGGAGGCGGACAGCACGATGTTGGGGCGTGAGCGGAAGACGGCCTAACGGTGTGCGGGACCGTAGCCCAGCTTCGTGGAGACGGTTGCGAATGGTCCTCGCCGATACCCCAGGAGCAACAGTGTCCCTAATTTGCTGGGAAGTGGCGGTGCGGTCCCCTACGGCACTGCGTAGGATCCTACGGTCTTGGCGTGCATCCGTGCGTCGCTGCGGTCCGGTCCCAGGTCGACGGGCACGTGCACCTTCCGCCGACCACTGGCGACAACATCGATGTACTGTGGAGACCTCACGCCCCACGTGTTGAGCAATTCGGCGGTACGTCCACCCGGCCTCCCGCATGCCCACTATACGCCCTCGCTCAAAGTCCGTCAACTGCACATATGGTTCACGTCCACGCTGTCGCGGCATGCTACCAGTGTTAAAGACTGCGATGGAGCTCCGTATGCCACGGCAAACTGGCTGACACTGACGGCGGCGGTGCACAAATGCTGCGCAGCTAGCGCCATTCGATGGCCAACACCGCGGTTCCTGGTGTGTCCGCTGTGCCGTGCGTGTGATCATTGCTTGTACAGCCCTCTCGCAGTGTCCGGAGCAAGTATGGTGGGTCTGACACACCGGTGTCAATGTGTTCTTTTTTCCATTTCCAGGAGTGTATATATAATTTTTTTTTTTTTTTTTTTTTTTGTTCGATGCGGCCGGTCACGATTCCGTCTTCCATGGCAAGCCCTCCATGTCGGAACAGCACTTGCAACCTACGTCCTCCATTAATTGCTATTTTCCCATAAACCAGGTTTAATATTTTTTGTGTGTGGAATGTAAAATTTAAAAACCTCTCTCACACCGGCCTTATTTAGCTTCACTGATCAGGATAGTAAAAACGTGCGTATGTTAAGGGAATTTTCATTCACAAAGCAGGCTTATCACATTCACACATTTCAATACTGTTCTATCCTGATTAAATTGAGCTTAACTTAAATTCCATAAGGCAGTGAAGCAATTTCGAAGTCTCGGTGCGACGAAAATTGTCAGTCGTTCTCCTGGAAACATTTGTAATAATTATTAACTTTCGGTGGTCACATGGGGAAGACCGCAGATCTGCTGGTAAGACCGTGTTAGCCCATTTATTGGAAGTAATAAACTGGATATCTTGAGCATACAAAACGGCAGGTTCGTCCAGTGTAAATCAGATGTTCCCCATTGATCCCGTGCAACACAGCGTAGTAAGCAGACACTGTCAATAATAATCAGTTAAATAATACGCGAACACACTTACTTTAATTTAGTTCATGTATTAAATTCCTTCTCATACAGAATCTCATCAAGATGGCGACTAGCTCAACAATACATACATGTACATCCTCCTCCTTTCACGACTAATCGGCAAGAAGTTCCTCTTCTTTTCATAAGAGAAAACATAGATAGCAGAGAAGCTATTCCATGGAGTAAATGGACGCTCCAAGGAATAATTGGGCTTGAAACTACTTTTCATTGATAATCGGTAAGATAAGAAGAGATATTTCGAGATATGTACTGAGTTATAGAATTTATAAAATTTCTGAAAATATCGCGTAGAGACCGCTGCAAGAGACATTACACAGGGCTTCCCAACGTGTGGTCCGCGGACCCCTTAGGGGTCCGCCATCTCTTTCTAGGGGGTCCGCGGCCACCTTTCACCAAATCGTGTAAAATAATGAGTAAAATTGTTGAATAAAAATGTGAAAATCTAATTCATCACTGTTTTTTTTTTTTTTGTCGTGTGAAAAACATGTGTACTTTTACTTCAGGTCGTATCCCCAAGCAGCCTTTTCGGTTCCTAAGTGAGAACGAGGAGAATGCGGCTTCTCTGATCGACTGTTTCGCAACAATACGGGGGTCGTTTGTGCGCCGGCTCACGGCGCTAGATGCGCTGAAACCTTTTACGCATGCGCGGAGCGAGCTTTGTCGACCAATCACAGCGCTCGCTGGCACGTATGCGGCCCCAGGCATCATTAAATGTTAATCTTGCTTAGTCAGTGCACAACCTATTTCATAAGTCGATTTTTGACCAGTTTATTACTTCTAACGTGGATCGGTGGCTGAAGTCAGGATCATTGAAGAAGGCTGCAGTTTCTCCATCGCCTTCACAACAAGCGAAGTTTCCAGTTGAGATGAATGACGAGGGAGGACGACCAAAGGAAGACTTTACATACATTTGCACATTTTTCTTCGGATTTCACGAAAAACCACCCACCCACACACACACACACACACACACGACTGTTACGAAATATGCATGCTCCTTATACAACAGTAGCCAAATAGTGGAAGTGAACAGACCATAAGCGGCAGCTTGTCAACAGCGAATAGTTTGGACGTGACGTTGATTGCTCTTGGAGGAAAACAGCTCCAGCATGTGAAATTTCAATTACCAAGTAATTTTAATCAGGCTATAATGTGTTGAACAAAGGGAGTAAAGCCACTAGCAAGTGTCTGGATACAGTGGGAATTCAAATAGGGTCGTTAATTTCAAGTTGTTTTCATCCATCTCTAAAGCAAAGACTATTGATACTTGGATACTTGGGGGGGGGGGGGGGGATGGAGGAGGAGGGGTCATTGGGAACATGACACTTCCATTGAGAAGCTTTCAGTTCCGATGGGTTTCGCTGTGAAATTTGAAGTTACTGTGCTCTTGAGTGACTAGGGGTCCGCCATGGATTTTCGACTGAAGAACGGGTCCGCCAGCTGAAAAGGTTGGGAAGCCCTGCCATAAACTATCTACCCTATAGCCACCTATCCCTGAACAACTCGGATATCTTGCTGGACATAGCACAACACAACAAACCGTTCGTCTGGTGGAGCACACCTGCACAGAGAAGAGCCGGGGTAATAGCACAGCGGCCATTTTCCTGGACACTGAGAAAGCGTTCGACCGGGTTTGGTATGGCCGCCTGCTATACAAACTGTCGAAGATGAACTGCCCACTTCACCTGCTAAAAATAGTCCACTTTCGTTCCTAGTAGAAAGAAAATTCTTCTTGAAATAAAAAATGTTGTAATTTAATTTCAAAGATACAAGAAGAAAATTTGTTCGACTGTCATACCAGAGGAGTACTCTGAAAAACTTTTTTATCATTGAGAGACAAAGGACTAATTTCGAGATTCTTTTATTACTTCTAGTATTAACTACCCCTTTTTGTCCTGATGTGCTGGCATAAAGACGTACGGTATAGTTCACGTTGGTGTGTAGAATATATGAGTCTGGCGATATACCATCTGACTTTCGGAAAAGCATCATCCACACAATTCCGAAGACGGCAAGAGCTGACAAGAGCGAGAATTATCGCACAATCAGCTTTTTAGCTCATGCATCGAAACTGCTTACAAGAATAATATACAGAAGAATGGAAAAGAAAATTGAGAATGCGCTAGGTGACGATCAGTTTGGCTTTAGGAAAAGTAAAGGGACGAGAGAGGCAATTCTGACGTTACGGCTAATAATGGAAGCAAGGCGAAAGAAAAATCAATACACTTTCATAGGATTTGTCGACCTGGAAAAAGCGTTCGACAATATAAAATGGTGCAAGCTGTTAGAGATTCTGAAAAAAAGTAGGGGTAAGCTATAGGGAGAGACGGGTCATATACAATATGTACAACAACCAAGAGGGAATAATAAGAGTGGACGATCAAGAACGAAGTGCTCGTATTAAGAAGGGTGTAAGAAAAGGCTGTAGCCTTTCGCCCCTACTCTTCAATGTGTACATCGAGGAAGCAATGATGGAAATAAAAGAAAGGTTCAGGAGTGGAATTAAAATACAAGGTGAAAGGATATCAATGATACGATTCGCTGATGACATTGCTATCCAGAGTGAAAGTGAAGAAGAATTAAATGATCTGCTGAACGGAATGAACAGTCTAATGAGTACACAGTCTGGTTTGAGAGTAAATCGGAGAAAGACGAAGGTAATGAGAAGTAGTAGAAATGAGAACAGCCAGAAACTTAACATCAGGACTGATGGTCACGAAGTCAGTGAAGTTAAGGAATTCTGCTACCTAGGCAGTAAAATAAACAATGACGGACGGAGCAAGGAGGACATCAAAAGCAGACTCGCTATGGCAAAAAAGGCATTTCTGGCCAAGAAAAAATGGAAATGTCGTGTGGCTAGGGCCTCCCGCCGGGTAGACCGTTCGCCTGGTGCAGGTCTTTCGATTTGACGCCACTTCGGCGACCTGCGCGTCGATGGGGATGAAATGATGATGATTAGGACAACACAACACCCAGTCCCTGAGCGGAGTAAATCTCCGACCCAGCCGGGAATCGAACCCGGGCCCTTAGGATTGACAGTCTGTCACGCTGACCACTCAGCTACCGGGGCGGACTCTGGCCAAGAGAAGTCTACTAATATCAAATACCGGCCTTTATTTGAGGAAGAAATTTCTGAGGATGTACGTCTGGAGTACAGCATTGTATGGTAGTGAAACATGGACTGTGGGAAAACCGGAACAGAAGAGAATCGAAGCATTTGAGATGTGGTGCTATAGACGAATGTTGAAAATTAGGTGGACTGATAAGGTAAGGAATGAGGATGTTCTACGCAGAATCGGAGAGGAAAGGAATATGTGGAAAACACTGATAAGGAGAAGGGACAGGATGATAGGACATCTGCTAAGACATGAGGGAATGACTTCCATGGTACTAGAGGGAGCTGTAGAGGGCAAAAACTGTAGAGGAAGACAGAGATTGGAATACGTCAAGCAAATAATTGAGGACGTAGGTTGCAAGTGCTATTCTGAGATGAAGAGGTTAGCACAGGAAAGGAATTCGTGGCGGGCCGCATCAAACCAGTCAGTAGACTGATGACAAAAAAAAAAAATAGTTTCATGTCTATGTGTGTGTTAAATGGAGGTGTTAAATGATGAAAAATGTGTTTTATAATTTCTGTGAAGATCAAGCCTAAATCCCATACCAATGGAGTGTAAATTATTCTGTTAATTCGAGAAGGCGAATTTTAGATGGAGGCGACGATCTTTACGGCGGCGCTGCTCAACAATAGAGGTACGTGATCGTGCTCACTACTTTCCTTTGGTGGCCGCTAAGATTAATTTCGATGTGTTTCTGCCGAGACATTCATTGAAAAAATATATTCCTAAATTTAAATAATTGCAATTCTTTTACCCAGGCCACGGGGAATGGTAGAAAGTACGTGCCTCTACCCTGATTGTACGTTCGCAATCTCCGAGTGTGCTACGACGTAATTATTTTACACAAAAAAATTAAGACAGATCTTTGTCATCAGATCGCAACCACTCGTACGCGAATGTACGTACCCTCTGAATGTGTCTAGTCAGTCGTGCGCATTGTTCTAAAGCTTTTCTGTTAATGTTCTGTGGATTGCATCTCCGCTATTAATTTTTGTTTATGCCACAAATCGCACTTCACGCAAAGTATTTCTTGCGCAAGCTTCTGGCTCCATTTAATGTCAAAAAATTCCGAAGTACGGCTGACTAAGCAAACCGCTACAATAATTTCATATCTCTACAACTACAATAACAAAAAACAATAACAAAAACAAAAAAACAATAACAGAGAGAGGGTACGTTACATAGTCTACAGTAGATAACGCAACCAGCGACCTAAAACCAAATAGAAGAGGGTGTCCCACAGGGATCTGTGCTTGGCCCCCTCCTATATCTCCTATACACCAACGATATGCCGAAGGAGCCCGGCGGTGACATTGCCCTGTATGCAGATGACACTGTACTGTATCACAGTGGCAGGAACATAAACTACCTAGCCTACAACGCCACCTAGACAAAGTGACAAAGTGGTGCAATCTGTGGAAAATAAAGATAAATGCAGACAAATGCCAGACTATCCTATTCAGTCACAAAATCAAACGCCCCATAGCGAACATCACACACAACGACCAGGTACTACCCTGGAAAGAAGTAGTTACCTACCTAGGGCTATAACTCGATAACAATCTGACATTCACCCATCACATCAGGGAGGCTAGAAATAAGGGCTCCGCCGGGCTCTTTTAGTTATATCCACTCCTAAAAAGCAGGGGAATTACAGTACCTGTCAAACTCAAAATCTGGAAAACCATCATCCTGCCAGCCATCCTATACGGATCAGAAGCGTGGAGCATGGCAGCAGACACCAAACAGTTGGAAATTATTCAAAACAAAACCTTCTGAAGCGTTACAGCTGCTCCGTGGTTCTCGTGCAATGAGGAGATTAGAGCAGTGCTAGGACAGCCCTCATTCTTCATCTCATAAACCAAAAATCATTAAAATTCTATGAATCATCTAACGCATCACCACACCAACTCATCAACTTTCTGGGAAGGGATGACAGCCCTGACCAGAGAGCACCAGTCACTGCCATCCATCGTCAACTCAGGCGCTAGTCATAAGTAACTTATAAGCAAACATTGAAGCAGGCAAAAGGGAATACAAACGTCTCAAAAATGAGATCGACAGGAAGTGCAAAATGGCTAAGCAGGGATGGCTAGAGGACAAACGTAAGGATGTAGAGGCTTATCTCACTAGGGGTAAGATAGATACTGCCTACAGGAAAATTAAAGAGACCTTTGGAGAAAAGAGAGCCACTTGTACGAATATCAAGAGCTCAGACGGAAACCCAGTTCTAAGCAAAGAAGGGAAAGCAGAAAGGTGGAAGGAGTGTATAGAGGGTCTATACAAGGGCGATGTACTTGAGGACAATATTATGGAAATGGAAGAAGAGGTAGATGAAGATGAAATGGGAGATATGATACTGTGTGAAGAGTTTGACAGAGCACTGAAAGACCTGAGTCGAAACAAGGCCCCGGGAGTAGACAACATTCCATTAGAACTACTGATGGCCTTGGGAGAGCCAGTCATGACAAAGCTCTACCATCTGGTGAACAAGATGTACGAGACAGGCGAAATACCCTCAGACTTCAAGAAGAATATAATAATCCCAATCCCAAAGAAAGCAGGTATTGACAGATGTCAAAATTACCGAACTATCAGTTTAATAAGTCACAACTGGAAAATACTAACGCGAATTCTTTACAGACGAATGGAAAAACTGGTAGAAACCGACCGCAGAAATGTTGGAACACGTAAGGCAATACTGACCCTACCACTTACCTTAGAAAATAGATTAAGGAAAGGCAAACCTACATTTATAGCATTTGTGGACTTAGAGAAAGCTTTCGATAATGTTGACTGGAATACTCTTTCAAATTCTAAAGGTGGCAGGGGTAAAATACAGGGAGCGAAAGGCTATTTACAATTTGTACAGAAACCAGATGGCAGTTATAAGAGTCGAGGGGAATGAAAGGGAAGCAGCGGTTGGGAAGGGAGTGAGAGAGGGTTGTAGCCTGTCCCCGATGTTATTCAATCTATATATTGAGCAAGCAGTAAAGGAAACAAATGAAAAATTCAGAGTAGGTATTAAAGTCCATGGAGAAGAAATAAAAAATTTGAGGTTCGCCGATGACATTGTAATTCTGTCAGTCAGCAAAGGACTTGGAAGAGCAGTTGAACGGAATAGACAGCGTCTTGAAAGGAGGATATAAGATGAACATCAACAAAATCAAAACGAGGATAATGGAATGTAGTCGAATTAAGTCGGGTGATGCTGAGGCAATTAGATTAGGAAATGAGACATTTAAAATAGGAAAGGAGTTTTGCTATTTGGGGAGCAAAATAACTGATGATGGTCGAAGTAGAGAGGATATAAAATGTAGACTGCCAATGGCAAGGAAAGCGTTTCTGAAGAAGAGAAATTTGTTGACATCGAGTATAGATTTAAGTGTCAGGAAGTCGTTTCTGAAAGTATTTGTATGGAGTGTAGCCATGTATGGAAGTGAAACATGGACGATAAATACGTAGTTTGGACAAGAAGAGAAAAGGAGCTTTCGAAATGTGGTGCTACAGAAGAATGCTGAAGATTAGATGGGTAGATCACATAACTAATGAGGTGGTATTGAATAGGATTGGGGAGAAGAGGAGTTTGTGGCACAACTTGACTAGAAGAAGGGATCAGTTGGTAGGACATGTTCTAAGGCATCAAGGGATCACAAATTTGGTATTGGAGGGCAGCGTGGAGGATACAAATCGTAGAGGGAGACCAAGGGATGAATACACTAAGGAGATTCAGAGGAATGTAGGTTGCAGTAGGTACTGGGAAATGAAGAGGCTTGCACAGGATAGAGTAGCATGGAGAGCTGCATCAAACCAGTCTCAGGACTGAAGACAGCAACAACAACATCCCTGAGGAGGTCATCCCACAACTCTATCAATCAGTGACAAGCCGAATAACTGCTTGAATAAGCGCTAGAGGCGGACCAATGCGTTATTGACTTGCTGGGTTTGTGGAGCTCTTTCTCATGAATAAATTATCCAGTTTTCCTGAGATTGCAATGATTTGTTTGCCTGTATGTGTATATTACATCTGCCGATTTCCATCCTATTCGTGTAATTCATTCGTGGTGCGTCGTTTTGTGTGTGTGTGTGTGTGTGTCTCGTAGAGTGCACCTTACTTTATGTAGCTCGTCTTAAGTTTCTCAGAGCAGGGTAGATCGATCTAGCTATTTTACAATATCCAGGGTGATTATACAGTACTGGCCATTAAATTTGCTACAGCAAGAGGAAATGCAGATGATAAACGGGTATTCATTGGACAAGTATATTATACTAGAACTGACATATGATTACATTTTCACGCAATTTCGGTACATAGATCCTGAGAAATCAGTACCCAGAACAACCACCTCTGGCCGTAATAACGGCCTCGATACGCCTGGGCATTGAGTCAAACAGAGCTCCGATGGCGTGTACAGGTACAGCTGCCCGTGCAGCTTCAACACGATACCACAGTTCATCAAGAGTAGTGACTGGCGTATTGTGACGAGCCAGTTGCTCGGCCACCATTGACCAGACGTTTTCAGTTGGTGAGACATCTGGAGAATGTGCTGGCCAGGGCAGCAGTCGAACATTTTCTGTATCCAGGACCTGCAACATGCGGTCGTGCATTATCCTGCTGAAATGTAGGGTTTCGCAGGGGTCGAATGAAGGGTAGAGCCACGGGTCGCAGCACATCTGAAATGTAACGTCCACTGTTACCCTTGACGCTACCGTCACAGACAGGAGCGCCTGCGATGGTGTACTCGACGACGAACCTGGGTGCACGAAAGGCAAAACGTCATTTTTTCGGATGAGTCCAGGTTCTGCTTACAACATCACGATGGTTGCATCCGTGTTTGGCGACATCGCGGTGAACGCACATTGGAAGCGCGTATTCGTCATCGCCATACTGGCCTATCACCCGGCGTGATGGTATGGGGTGCCATCGGTTACACGTCTCGGTCACCTCTTGTTCGCACTGACGGCACTTTGAACAGTGGACGTTACATTTCAGATGTGTTACCACCCGTGGCTCTACACTTGATTCGATCCCTGCCAAACCCTACATTTCAGCAGGATAATGCACGACCGCATGTTGCAGGTCCTTTCTGGATACAGAAAATGTTCGTCTGCTGCTCTGGGCAGAACATTCTCTACATCTCTCACCAATTGAAAACGTCTGGTGAATGGTGGCCGAGCAACTGGCTCGTCACAATACGCCTGTCAGTACTACACTTGATGAACTGCGGTATCGTGTCGAAGCTGCATAGGCAGCTGTACCTGTACACGTCATCCGAGCTCTGACTCTATGCCCAGGCGTATGACGGCCGTTATTACGGCCAGAGGTGGTTGTTCTGGGTACTGATTTCTCAGGATCTATGCACCCAAATTGTGCGAAAATGTAATCACATGTCAGTTCTAGTATAATATATTTGTCCAATGAATACCCGTTTATCATGTGCATTTCTTCGTGATGTAGCAATTTTAATGGCCAGTAGTGTATGATCATCATGTACAGGTGAAAGGCTCGCACCAGTAGGGTCCGCTGGTGGCACGGTAAGTAAAGCGGACCACCGCAGACTATGAGGAGCAGAGCAGCCACACACAGCTGGTTGCCTAGATACGGCGTTGCGCGCTATCCGCCTGACCTCGGTTGTCCCCGGGGCTTCATCGGCCGCCCCCGCCGCCTCCATTATTTCATTAAGGAGCGCCGTTTTATGGCCGCCCGCTAATTGCTGCACCCGCGCGGCCAGCTCTCTTTCCTCTCTTCTGCCCAGCTTCACACACACGAACTGCTACACACACAAACACACACAAACACACACACACACACAAGCACACGCACACACTACCCGTCCAGCACACGAGAGCCGACGCGCGGTGCAAGTCTTGCTTAATTTCTTGCATTTTTAAGTCATCTCTCTTGTGACTGGTTTGATGTGTTGCACCACCAATTCCCCGCCTGTGCCAAACTCTTTATGTCAGACGACTACTCGCAAACTACACTATGTGATCAAAAGTATCAGGACACCTGGTTGAAAATGACTTGCAAGTTCGTAGCGCCCTCCATCAGTAATGCTGCAATTCAGTATGTTGTTGGTTCTAACAATACCACTACTTGCAAAGTAGGGTTAGTAATCAGATTAATAATGTTGCTCACGCAGCATATGTTCGCTTTATCGGGCAACAACAAAGTTATTGACTGTGGATGGTATCGTCAGAATGGAAATAATGAAGTCACTGTAGAAAAAGTCATTAATTTTGGCACTTGTCTTGAATGGATTCTCACGTAGATTTCGTCGAAGTTATTATGGCTCATCTTGTTGATTCTAGGGTGATTCCACTTTGACTGCTAGAAGGTCCACATCTATATTTTATCTATATTTGAAGGCCTAACAAATGCGTTTTTCAGGAAATTCTTAATGATCAAACAATCCGAGATCAGAACAATGGTATGGTAGAAACAATTTTTGACTTGGTGTTCACGATCCACATTTTTATTAAACTTCTTGTAAATTCACATATACTTCTTCTTAATTGTCACATCATCAAGAAAACAGTTTTGTATCAATCTTCATATATTTAATTTCCACTTTAAGCAAACAGAAGACTTGACTGTTCTTTTACAAAGCGAAATAACTTAACTTCTGCAAAGTGAAACAAAGACTGCTCTGCGAGCATTCGCGCCAAAACGGTAACAAGTAATTCAAAGATTATTGTGGTGTCACCGCCAGACACCACACTTGCTAGGTGGTAGCCTTTAAATCGGCCGCGGTCCATTAGTATACGTCGGACCCGCGTGTCGCCACTGTCAGTGATTGCAGACCGAGCGCCACCACACGGCAGGTCTAGAGAGACGTACTAGCACTCGCCCCAGTTGTACGGACGACGTAGCTAGCGATGCACACTGACGAAGCCTCGCTTATTTGCAGAGAAGATAGTTAGAATAGCCTTCAGCTAAGTCAATGGCTACGACCTAGCAAGGTGCCATAATCCTTTGCTGTATATATTGTGGTTATAACATGTACCATCAAGAGCGATGTTCTACAATTATGAATTAAAGTTAAGTATTCCAGAAGCTACGTACTTTTCTTTATAGCATTCATTACGTATCCTGTTTCAGACCTCACGCCAGCCTGCGTGAGTTTAAACGCGTGCCTTTCGATTACCCGTCACTGTGGACTGGCTGTCTTGTCAGTGCACTACATTTTTGACAGTGTCACAGAAATGAATACACACAAGAACCATATCACTGTAATATATCGATACATCGGAGTACCTATACATTAATAAAACCAAATGTGAATATTGTCACAAAAGTATGTCTGTTACTTCGCAGAAAAGTAGTACGATATTACTGGTATCGAGAACTGAGGTTGGAGTGCCGTAATGGTCACGTAAATAAAGAACCATTACATGGTCCACCCATAGCATTGATGATGGGTTCCACTCTCTCAGGCATACGTTCAGTCAGGTGCTGGAAGGTTTCTTGGGGAATGACAGCCCATTCTTCACAGAGTGCTGCACTGAGGAGAGGTATCGATGTCGGTCGGTGAGGTCTGGCACGAAGTCGACGTTCCAAAACATCCCAAAGGTGTTCAGTAGGATTCATGTCAGGACTCTGTGCAGGCCAGTCCATTACAGCGATGTTACTGTCGTGTAACCACTCCGTCACAGGCATTGCATTATGAACAGGTGCTCGACTGTGTTGAAAGATGCAATCAAAAAATTTCAAATGGCTCTGAGCACTATGGCACTTAACTTCTAAGGTCATCAGTCCCCTAGAACTTAGAACTACTGAAACCTAACCAACCTAAGGACATCACACAACACCCAGACATAAGATGCAATCGCCGTCCCCGAATTGCTCTTCAGGAGTATGGAGCAAGAAGGTGCTTAAAACACCAGTGTAGGCCTGTGTTGTGATAGTGCCACGCATAACAACAAGGCGTGCAAGCCCCCTCCGTGAAAAATACGGGCACACCATAGCACCAGCCGGCCGCTGTGGCCGAGCGGTTCTAGGCGCTTTTGGCCGGAACCACGCTGCTGCTAGTGTCGGAGGTTCGAATCCTGCCTCGGGCATGGATGTGTGTGCTGTCCTTTGGTTAGTTAGCTTTAAGTAGTTCTAAGTCTAGGGGACTGATGATCTCAGATGTTAAGTCCCATATTGCTTAGAGTGATTTGAACCGTAACACCACCGCATCCGAATTTTGCTGTTGGCACTACACACGTGCTGGCAGATGACGTTCACCGGGCATTCGCAATACCCACACTCTACCATCGGATGCAGCAGTCATGGACTGTGCGGCTGGTCCCGGCGGAGGTTCGAGTCCTCCCTCGGGCATGGGTGTGTGTGTTTGTCCCCAGGATAATTTCGGTTAACCAGTGTGTAAGGTTAGGGACTAATGACCTTATCAGTTAAGTTCCATACGATTTCACACACGTTTGAACACTTTTTTTTCTGCCATCGGATCGCCACATTGTGTACAGCGATTCGTCACTCCACACAACGTTTTTCCACTGTTCAATCGTCCAATGTTTACGCTCCTTACACCACGCCGATGCGTCGTTTGGCATTTACGCGGCGTGATGTGTGACTTACGAACAGCCGCTCGACCATGAAATCCAAGTTTTCTCACCTCCCTCCTATCTGTCACAGTACTTGCAGTGGATCCTGATGCAGTTTGGAATTCCTGTGTGACGGTCTGGATAGATGTCTGCCTATTACACATTACGACCCTCTTCAACTGTCGGCGGTCTCTGTCAGTCAGCAGACGAGGTCAGCCTGTACGCTTTTGTGCTGTAAGTGTCCCTTCACGTTTCCACTTCAGTATCACAGCGGAAACAGTGGAGCAAGGGATGTTTAGGAGTGTGGAAATCTCGCGTACAGACGGATCACACAAGTGACACCCAATCACCTGACCACGTTCGAAGTCCGTGAGTTCCACGGAGCGACCCATTCTGCTCTCTCACGGTGTCTAATGACTGCTGAGGTCGCTGATATGGAGTACCTGGCAGTAGGTGGCAATACAATGCACGTTATATGAAAAACCAATGTTTTTGGGGTGTCCGGATACTTTTGATCACATAGTGTATCCCACACTTCCCTGGAGCACTCCTGGCGGTACCCTTGTCTCCGATGAACATTCGCCATCGAGGACAACATACTGGGTTCTGTTATTCAAGAAGTCTTCGAGCCACTCACATATCTCTGAACATATTCCATATCCTCGTACCTTCGTTAAAAGCCTGCAATGGGGGCGCCGTGTCAAGTGCTTTCCGGAAATCTAGAAATATGGAATGTGCCTGTTGTCCTTCAACCATAGTTCTCAGTGCATCATGCGAGAAAAGGGCAAGCTGAGTTTCGCGCAAGCCACGTTTTCTAAAACCATGTTGATTCCTAGACATAAGCATGTCTCCAGAAAGTTTGTTGTATTCGAACTGAGAACATGTTCACGGGTTCCGCAGCAAACAGAATTTAGGGATATTGGTCAGAGGCTGCAGTGAGGACAAAACTGTAGAATGGAGGGAGTGAATACGAAGGTTGCAGTAATAAATGTATTCTTCTAAAACCTCGTCCAGCACAAGAGGTAGGCCTCATGTCTGATCGCTAACCTACACCATAACGGGCAGAATGTTTATATTCTTCAATTACCGAATGTATTGTTGCAGAAGATGTAAAGGACACAATACAGCAATCACGACAATTAAAGCCATTTACCGTCTGTAGCATGAATGCATCAGATTGCTTACATTTCAAGAAAGAGCAGATTGTAATACCAGCAAATCTAAACATGTCCTAAATACAGCAGCTGCGGTTAGACAAGCATATGCATAAGACCAGAAGAAGCTTAAATGAAATTTGTATTCCTATTTCGAGAAATGGTGTAAGAATACGGGACGTCAAGAAGAGGCAACTACCCGCCCTGGATGTTACAAGCTACAAGAAAGATTTGATTCAAATATGGCATTACCCGACAAATAGTGAACACATACAGTTTTAGAAAAGCAGAATGAACTGTTACTATCTTTTTGCTATTAAACTATAGCACTTAGAGCTTTTTATTGCATTTTCAGTTTCGGTAAGTGTTTCCGACTGTTGCTGTTGTTGTTGTGGTCTTGAGTCCTGAGACTGGTTTGATGCAGCTCTCCATGCTACTCCATCCTATGCAAGCTTCTTCATCTCCCAGTACCTACTGCAACCCACATACTTCTGAATCTGCTTAGTGTATTCATCTCTTGGTCTCCCTCTACGGTTTTTACCCTCCACGCTGCCCTCCAGTACTAAATTGGTGATCCCTTGATGCCTCAGAACATGTCATACCAACCGATCCCTTCTTCTGGTCAAGTTGTGCCACAAACTTCTCTTCTCCCCAATCCTACTCAATACCTCCTCGTCCGCATCTCGTGGTCGTGCGGTAGCGTTCTCGCTTCCCACGCCCGGGTTCCCGGGTTCGATTCCCGGCGGGGTCAGGGATTTTCTCTGCCTCGTGATGTCTGGGTGTTGTGTGATGTCTTTAGGTTAGTTAGGTTTAAGTAGTTCTAAGTTCTAGGGGACTGATGACCACAGATGTTAAGTCCCCTAGTGCTCAGAGCCATTTGAACCATTTGAATACCTCCTCATTAGTTATGTGACCTACCCATCTAATCTTCAGCGTTCTTCTGTAACACCATATTTCGAAAGGTTCTATTCTCTTATTTTCTAAACTATTTGTCGTCCTAGTTTCACTTCCGTACATGGCTACACTCCATACAAATACTTTCAGAACGCAATTCGTGACACTTCAATCTATACTCGATGTTAACAAATTTCTCTTCTTCAGAAACGCTTTTCTTGCCATTGTCAGTCTTCATTTTATATCCTACCTACTTCGACCATCATCAGTTACATTTTGCCCCCCCCCCAAACAGCAAAACTCATCTACTACTTTAAGTTTCTCATTTCCTAATCTAATTCTCTCAGCATCACCTGGTTTAATTAGTGTACACTCCGTTATTCTCGTTTTGCTTTTGTTGAAGTTTATCTTATATCCTCCTTTCAAGACTGTCAATTCCGTTCAACTGCTCTTCCAGGTCGTTTGCTGTCTCTGACAGAATTACAATGTCATCGGCAAACCTCAAAGTTTTTATTTCTTCTCCCTGGACTTTAATACCTACTTCAAATTTCTCTTTTGTGTCCTTTACTTTTTGCTCAATATACAGATTGAATAACATCGGGGATAGGCCACAACTGTGTCTCACGCAAATGCTAGAAACGTAGGTTTGCCTCGCCTTAATCTCTCTTCTAAGATAAGTCGTAAGGTTAGTATTGCCTCACGTGTTCCAACATTTCCACGGAATCCAAACTGATCTTCCTCAGTTTTTCCATTCGTCTGTGAAGAATTCGTGTCAGTATTTTGCAGCCGTGACTTATTAAACTGATAGTTCGATAATTTTCACACCTGTCAACACCTACTTTCTTTGGAATTGGATTAATTATATTCTTCATGAAGTCTGAGGGTATTTCGCCTGTCTCATATATCTTGCTCACCAGATGGTAGAGTTTTGTCAGGACTGGCTCTCCCATGGCCGTCAGTAGTTCTAATGGAATGTTGTCTACTCCCGGGGCCTTGTTTCGACTCAGGTCTTTCAGTGCTCTGTCAAACTCTTCACACAGTATCGTATCTCCCATTTCATCTTCACGTACGTCCTCAAATATAATACATAATATTGTCCTCAAGTACATTGCCCTTGTTCAGACCGTCTATACACTCCTTCCACCTTTCTGCTTTCTGCGTTGCTTAGAACTGGTTTTCCATCTGAGCTCTTGATATTCATACAAGTCGTTCTCTGTCCTCCAAAGGTCTTTTTAATTTTCCTGTTGGCAGTATCTGTCTTACCCGTAGTGATATATGCCTTTACGTCCGTACCTTTGTCCTCTAGCCATGTCTTCTTAGCCATTTTCCACTTCCTGCCGATCTCATTTTTGAGTCACATGCAAAATTTTAAATTTGTACATTAATAAACATGGCTGTAATGATTTTTTACATAAGTATTCACATTTTCCGTCACATCCCCCCTTAAGATCCGATGATGGCAACATTGCTCTGTCGAAACCGGTCAATCGATGAAATACTTTACAAATGGTTCAAATGGCTCTGAGCACTATGGGACTCAACATCTGTGGTCATCAGTCCACTAGAACTTAGAACTACTTAAACCTAACTAGCCTAAGGACATCACAGACATCCATGCCCGAGGCAGGATTCGAACCAGCGGTCGCGCGGTTCCAGACTGTAGCGCCTAGAACCGCTCGGCCACTCCGACCAGCGATGAAATGCTTTTTTAGCGATCTTTGCTAGTGAAGTTTCTTTCAGTGACCGCTGGCAGAGTAAAATTTCAGATTTATTCGTGAGCCAGAAGACAAGGTAATACATTCTGCTGGAGGTTGCCCGGGTCGCCTTGATAAGTGTAAAGACAGTTCCTGCCACAGCTGGACGGGTCGCCGGGTGTACGGGTACGTGCCAGGAATAAAGCGAAAATCGCACTCTAGTCTAAAGATAGGACGCCGTCTGCGAACAAAAAAATCGTAGTGTAGTTCTCCTTTTTTCTTGGGCTATCGCTTCGCCGTGCGTCACAAGTACACGCCACAAGGACACGCCTACGCCAGCAACGGCCATCAAGAAGTCCTCTCTCGTCCTCTCCGTGCGCAATAGTTGCGCGACTTTCGATTTCTGCCCTGATCACCGCGTCCCGTCTGGACACCAGACGGTTTAATTGCCTTCCTGTATTACGTTGCCGACGGCCTTGCCGCAGTGGTAACACCGGTTCCCGTCAGATCATCAAAGTTAAGCGCTGTCGGGCTGGGCTAGCACTCGGATGGGTGACCATCCGGTCTGCCGAGGACTGTTGGCAAGCGGGGTGCACTCAGCCCTTCTGAGGCAAACTGAGGAGCTACTTGATAGAGAAGTAGCGGCTCCGGTCTCGGAGACTGACATACGGCCGGGAGAGCGGTGTACACGTGCCCCTCCTTATCCGCATCCAGTGACACCTGTGGGCTGAGGATGACACGGCGGCCGGTCGGTAACCCTGGGCCTCCATGGCCTGTTCGGACGGAGTTTATTTTCATAAACTGAGGCGTACCTGGCAAATCTACATTTCTAGCATTTGTAGACTTAGAGAAAGCTTTTGACAATGTTGACTGGAATACTCTCTTTCAAATTCTCAAGGTGGCAGGGGTAAAATGCAGGGAGCGAAAGGCTATTTACAATTTGTACAGAAACCAGATGGCAGTTCAAAATAGTTGAAATGGCTCTGAGCACTATGGGACCCAACTCCTAAGGTCATTAGTCCCCTAGAACTTAGAACTAGTTAAACCTAACTAACTTAAGGACATCACACACATCCATGCCCGAGGCAGGATTCGATCCTGCGACCGTAGCGGTCTCGCGGTTCCAGACTGCAGCGCCTAGAACCGCACGGCCACTTCGGCCGGCCCAGATGGCAGTTATAACAGTCGAGGGGCATGAAAGGGAAGCAGCGGTTGGGAAGGGAGTGAGACAGGGTTGTAGCCTCTCCCCGATGTTATTCAATCTGTATATTGAGCAAGCAGTAAAGGAAACAAAAGAAAAATTAGGAGTAGGTATTAAAATCCATGGAGAAGAAATAAAAACTTTGAGGTTTGCGGATGGCATTGTAATTCTGTCAGAGACAGCAAAGGACTTGGAAGAGCAGTTGAACGGAATGAACAGTGTCTTGAAAGGAGGGTGTAAGATGAACATCAACAAAAGCAAAACGAGGATAATGGAATGTAGTCGACTTAAGTCAGGTGATGCTGAGGGAATTAGATTAGGAAATGAGACAAAGTAGTAAAGGAGTTTTGCTATTTGGGGAGCAAAATAACTGATGATGGTCGAAGTAGAGAGGATATAAAATGTAGACTGGCAATGGCAAGGAAAGCATTTCTGAAGAAGAGAAATTTGTTAACGTCGAGTATAGATTTAAGTGTCAGGAAGTCGTTTCTGAAAGTACTTGTATGGAGTGTAGCCATGTATGGAAGTGAAACATGGACGATAAATAGTTTGGACAAGAAGACAATAGAAGCTTTCGAAATATGGTGCTACAGAAGAATGCTGAAAATTAGATGGGTAGATCACATAACTAAGGAGGAGGTATTGGTATAGAATTGGGGAGAAGAGGAGTTTGTGGCACAACTTGACAAGAAGAAGGGACCGGTTGGTAGGACATGTTCTGAGGCATCAAGGGATCATAAATTTAGCATTGGAGGGCAGCGTGGAGGGTAAAAAATCGTAGAGGGAGACCAAGAGATGAATACACTAAGCAGATTCAGAAGGACGTAGGTTGCAGTAGGTACTGGGAGATGAAGAAGCTTGCACAGGATAGAGTGGCATGGAGAGCTGCATCAAACCAGTCTCAGGACTGAAGACCACAACAACAACAACAACAACAACGAGGCGTACCTCCTAATATCGTGTCGGACTTCTTTTTGCTCAGCGTAGTGCAGCAAGTCGGCTTGGCATGGTATCAAGAGGTCTGAAACTTCCTTGCAGATTAAAACTGTGTGCCCGACCGAGACTCGAACTCGAGAACTTTGCCTTTCGCGGGCAAGCGCTCTACCAACTGAGCTACCTAAGCACGACTCACGACCTGTCCTCATAGCTTTACTTCTGCCAGTACCTCATCTCCTACCTTCCAAAATTAACAGAAGCTCTCCTGCGAGTCTGCGTCCGGCACACAGTTTTAATCTGCCAGGAAGTTTCACATCAGCGCACACTCCGCTGCAGAGTGAACATCTCATTCTGGAAACATGCTGCAGGCTATGGCTAAGCCATGTCTCCACAATATCCTTTCTTTCAGGAGTGCTAGTTCTGCAAGGTTCGCAGAGGAGCTTCTGTAAAGTTTGGAAGGTAGGAGACGAGGTACTGGCAGAAGTAAAGCTGTGAGAACGGGGCGTGAGTCTGCTTGGGTAGCTCAGTTGGTAGAAAAAATGGCTTAAATGGTTCTGAGCACTATGGGATTTAACATCTGAGGTCATCAGTCCCCGAGAACTTAGAACTACTTAAACCAAACTAACCTAAGGACATCACACACATCCATGCCCGAGGCAGGATTCAAACCTGCGACCGTAGTGATCGCGTGGTCCCAGACTGTAGCGCCTAGAACCGCTCGGCCACTCCGGCCGGCCCCATTCCATGTAAACATAACCCACACCATTATGCAGCTTGCACAGTGCCCTGTTGACAGTTGAGGTCCATGGTTTCTTGGGGGTCCGCACCACACTCGAACTGTACCAATGAGCTCTTACCATCTGAAATCGGGACATCTGACAGGGCCACGGTTTTCCAGTTGTCTAGTGTCCAGCCAGTGTGGTCACGCACCCTCGAGAGGCTCTGCAGGTGATGTCGTGCTTGTTAGCAAAGCCACTCGCGTCGGTCGTCTGCTTCCATAGCTCGTTACCGCCAGATTTCGCCGTACTGTCAAAACGAATAAGTTCGCCGTTCGTGCTACTTTGATTCCTGTGATTATTTCACGCGATGTTGCTTGTCTGTTAGCACTGACAACTCTACGCAAACGACGCTGCTCTCAGTCGCTAAATGAAGGCCGGCCACACTCTTGACACTTCTGCCCCAAACACAAAGACTGGTTCGAGTACAGTTTTATATATGCTTATTAAGTTCCCTTAGGCAACGGCGTTGCCGCAGTGGATACACCGGTTCCCGTGAGATCACCGAAGTTAAGCGCTGTCGGGCGTGGCCGGCACTTGGATGGGTGACCGTCCAGGCCGCCATGCGCTGTCGCCATTTTTCGGCGTGCAGTCAGCCTCGTGATGCCAATTGAGGAGCTACTCGACCAAATAGTAGCGGCTCCGGTCAGAGAAAACCATCATAACGACCGGGAGAGCGGTGTGCTGACCCCACGCCCCTTCTATCCGTATCCTCCACTGAGGATGACACGGCGGTCGGATGGTCCCGGTAGGCTACTCGTGGCTTGAGGACGGAGTGCTTTTATTAAGCCCCCTTGGGAAAAAAATGTGTGATGTTAATTTGTTGCGACTATGACGCTTTGGATACCACTTTTATCATCGCTTCTATTTCCTGTTTGTCGTCATTTTTGTTTCGTTACTGCCTCACCCAGGTATGTAAACTCGTCTACTTCTTCAAAAACGTCGTTATCAATCTCTAGAGTTTACAGCCTTTGGTCTTGTAATTTGCTTCTACCTTCATAAATTTTGTTTTCTTGTCATTTAACCTTAACACAACTTACCTTGCTTTAAAAAAAAAATAGCTTCCTTACAAATATTTCTAGATCATTCAGATTTTCAGCATTTAATGTTGGATCAAGTGCGAAGGCCAGTACATTCATTTTTACCCCTTTGCTAATTCCCTCTTCGCCTTCGCTTGCTGTACCCAGTGCTTCTTGTATCATTACGTTGAGCAATAGTGGTGATATTCCATCTCCTTGCCTGATTCCTTTTTCTGTGTGAAAGGCTGCGTAATAAAAATGGTTCAAATGGCTCCGAGGACTATGGGACTGAACATCTAAGGTTATCAGTCCCCTAGAACTTAGAACTACTTAAACCTAACGAACCTAAGGACATCACACACATCCATGCCCGGGGCAGGATTCGAACCTGCGGCCGAAGCGGTCGCGCAGTTCCAAACTGTAGCGCCTAGAACCGCTCGGCCACTTCGGCCGGCGCCGCGTAATATTCTCCATCTATTTTCACTATCTCTTTCGATCCTTGCATGGTAGCTTGTAGTCTTGAAACTCCCTGGCAGATTAAAACTGGGTGCCGGACCGAGACTCGAACTCGGGACATTTGCCTTTCGCGGGCAAGTGCTCTACCCAAGGCAAAGGTCCCGAGTTCGAGTCTGGTTCGGGCACACAGTTTTAATCTGCCAGGAAGTTTCACATCAGCGCACACTTCGCTGCAGAGTGAAAATCTCATTTGTAGTCTTCTTTGGTATTCAAAACTTCCATTTCCTCCCACAACTTTTCCCTGTAAGTGTTGCCGTAGGCTTTCTTAAAACCAACAAGCTATGTTGCCATTACTTTGTTGTAATCTCAGTATTTTGAGATGGCTCTTTTCCGTACAAATGCACTGAAGCGGCAAAGAAACTGGTTTAGGCATGCCTATTCAAATACAGAGATATGTAAACAGGCAGAATACGGCGCTGTTGTCGGCAACATGTGTATGACGCAGTTGTTAGATCTATTGCTTCAGTGGCAAGTTATCATGATATAACTAAGTCTGAACGTGGTGTTACAGTCGGCGCACGAGCGATGGGACACAGCATCTTCGAGGTAGCGATGAAGTGGGGATTTTCTCGAACGACCATTTCCCAAGTGTATCGTGATTATCAGGAATCCAATAAAGAATCAAATCTCTGACATCGCTGTGGCCGGAAAAAGATCCTGATTTACAGGACCAACGACGACTGAAGAGAATCGTTCAACGTGACAGAAGTGCAACTCTCCCGCAAATTGCTGCAGATTTCAATGCTGAGACATCAACAAGTGTCAGCGCGCGAACCATTCCACGAAACATCATCGGTATGGGCTTTCGGAGCCGAAGGCGCACTCGTGTACCCTCGATGACTGCACGACTCAAAGCATTATGCCTAGCCTGGGCCCGTCCACACCGACATTGAACTCTTGATGACTGGAAGAATGTTGCCTGGTCGGACCAGTCATGTTTCAAACTGTATCAAGGGGATGGAGGTGTGCAGGTATGGAGACAAGCTCACGAATCCATGGACCCTGCATGTCAGCAGGGGACTTTTTGAGAAGTTAGTGGCGGAATTTAGAATAGTTTGTACTTACAGTTTTCTGATGTGACACTCTGCACAGATTCTTTTACATTCTTTTAAATTTCGCCACCAATTTCACAAAAAGAATTGATAACCAACTAAAAAATCGCGTGTTTCTTATGTATTGCAGTAAAAGTCAACGAAATGCAGCAGATTCACACACACACACTGACAACATCCAAAGAAATGGCTTAATACACACAAAAAACGCACCTGAAAATGGGAATTATTTCTCGAAACGCGTCGTGCGAAAAGTAAAATAAAGAAAAACCGTGACTGGAGGCAGAAGATTTATTTATTTATAAACAAACCCATAAGATCGTTCAACACGAGAGCAGTGCAACCCTTCCGCATATTTCAATGCTGTGCCATCAACAAGTGTCAGTGTGGTCTTGCAGTAGCGTTCTCGCTTCCCGCGCACGGGCTCCCGGGTTCGATTCCCGGCGGGGTCAGGGATTTTCTCTGCCTCGTGATGACTGTGTGTTGTGTGTTCTTCATCATCATTGACTCGCAAGTCGCCGAAGTGGCGTCAACTAAAAAGGACTTGCAATACGGCGGCCGGACTTCCCCACATGGGGCCTCCCGGCCAACAATGCCACACGATCATTTTATTTCATTTCAGTGTGCGAACCAATCGACGAAACATTTTCGATATGGGCTTTCGGAGCCGGAGGTCCACTCGTGTACCCTTGAGGACTGCACTATAGAAAGCATTAAAACGCGCCTGAGCTCGTCAATAGCGACATTGGACTGTTGATGATTGGAAACATGTTGCCTGGTCGGACGAGTCTCGTTTCAAATTGTATCGGGCGGATGGACGTGTATGGAGACAACCTCATGAATCCTTTGACCCTATATGTCAGCAGGGGACTGTTCAAGCTGGTGGAGGCTCTGTAATGGTGTGGGGCGTGTGCAGTTAGAGTGATATCAGACCCCTGGTACGTCTAGATACGACTCTGACAGGTGACACGTACGTAAGCATCGTGTCTGATCACCTGCATCCAACCATGTCCATTGTGCATTCCGGCGGACTTGGGCAATTCCATCAGGACCATACGTCCAAAATTACTAAAGAGTAGCTCCAGGAACATTCTTCTGAGTTTAAACGTTTCGGCTAGCCACCAAAATCCTCAGACATGAACATTATTGTACATATCTGGGATGCCTTGCAATGTGCTGTTCAGAAAATATGTTTCCAGTCGTCAACAATCCAATGTCGGTGCTGATGGGCTCAGGCGAGGCGTAAAGCTTCGTGTCGTGCGGTCATCCAGGGTACACGAGTGGGCCTTCAGCTCCGAAAGCCCATATCGACGATGTTTCGTTGAATGGTTCGCACGCTGACACTTGCTGATGGCCTAGTACTGCAGCAATTTGTGGAAAGGTTGCACTTCTGTCACGTTGAACGATTCTTTCAGTCGTCGTTGGTCCCGTTCTTGCAGGATCTTTTTCCGGCCGCAGCGATGTCAGAAATTTGATGCTTTATCGGATTCACGGTACACCCGTGGAATGGTCGTACGCGAAAATCCCTTCATCGCAACCTCGGAGATGGTGTGTCCCATCCATCGCGCGGCGGCTGTAACACCACGCTCAAACTGACTTAAATCTTGATAACCTGCCATTGTAGCAGCAGTAACCGATCTAACAACTGCGCCAGACACTTGCTACCTTATACAAGGTGTTACAAAAAGGTACGGCCAAACTTTCAGGAAACATTCCTGACACACAAATAACGAAAAGATGTTAAGTGGACATGTGTCCGGAAACGCTTAATTTCCATGTTAGAGCTCATTTTAGTTTCGTCAGTATGTACTGTACTTCCTCGATTCATCGCCAGTTGGCCCAATTGAAGGAAGGTAATGTTGACTTCGGTGCTTGTGATGACATGCGACTCATTGCTCTACAGTACTAGCATCGAGCACATCATTACGTAGCATCAACAGGTTAGTGTTCATCACGAACGTGGTTTTGCAGTCAGTGCAATGTTCACAAATGCGGAGTTGGCAGATGCCCATTTGATGTACGGATTAGCACGGGGCAATAGCCGTGGCGCGGTACGTTTGTATCGAGACAGATTTCCAGAACGAAGGTGTCCCGACAGGAAGACGTTCGAAGCAATTGATCGGCGTCTTAGGGAGCACGGAACATTCCAGCCTATGACTCGCGACTGGGGAAGACCTAGAACGACGAGGACACCTGCAATGGACGAGGCAATTCTTCGTGCAGTTGACGATAACCCGAATGTCAGCGTCAGAGAAGTTGCTGCTGTTCAAGGTAACGTTGTCAGCAGCTGATTGGCCTCCACGGGTACACTTCTGCGAATGGTTCATCTGACAAAGTGTCAATCCTCATTTCAGTGCAAATGTTCTCTTTACGGATGAGGCTTCATTCGAACGTGATCAAATTGTAAATTTTCACAATCAACATGTGTGGCTGACGAGAATCCGCACGCAATTGTGCAATCACGTCATCAACACAGATTTTCTGTAATCGTTTGGGCAGGCATTGTTGGTGATGTCTCGATTGGGCCCAATGTTCTTCCACCTACGCTCAATGGAGCACATTATCACGATTTCATACGGGATACTCTACCTGTGCTGCTAGAACATGTGCGTTTACAAGTACGACACAACTTGTGGTTCATGCACGCTGGAGTTCCTGCACATTTCAGTCGAAGTGTTCATACGCTTCTCAACAGCAGATTCGGTGGCAGATGGATTGGTAGAGGCGGACCAATTCAGTGGCCTCCACGCTCTCCTGACCTCAACCCTCTCGACTTTCATTTATGGGGGCATTTGAAAGATCTTGTCTACGCAACCCCGGTACCAAATGTAGAGACTCTTCGTGCTCGTATTGTGGACGGGTGTGATACAATACGCCATTCTCCATGGCTGCATCAGCGCATCAGGGATTCCGTGCGACGGAGGGTGGATGCACGTATCCTCGCTAACGGAGGGCATTTTGAACATTTGCTGTAACAAAGTGTTTGAAGTCACGCTGGTGCGTTCTGTTGCTGTGTGTTTCCATTCCATGATTAATGTGATTTGAAGAGAAGTAATAAAATGAGCTCTAACATGGAAAGTAAGCGTTTCCGGACACATGTCCACATAACATATTTTCTTTCTTTGTGTATGAGGAATGTTTCCTGAAAATTTGGCCGTACCTTTTCGTAACACCCTGTATAGGCGTTGCCGACAGCAGCGCCGTATTCTGCCTGTTTACGTATCTTCGTATTTCAGTCTGGATGCCTAAACCTGTTTGTTTGGCGCTTCAGTGTAGTAGAGCAATTGCTACAATAATGCTCCAGGCAGTCTACGGTCTTCTTAATTACATTTGCATTAGCTGCGCTACACGTAGAACATCGAGACAGAGCGAGGCGTTCATTTATCATGTGCGCTCGGCGTTGACCTTGGATGTTCGTCAGCGCGTGCGTGTGTAGTCATGACCAGAGGCACGTGCGGGTCCCCTTTGCCGAGGCTGAACGGTGTTGTGCGAATATCCGTGCCGCGGCCGTGTAGAGCGCTGCTCGCGTCACTGAAGTCGCACTTCTCCTGCGTGTCAGATATTTCATTTCCGTGGGAAGACGTCAAGAAAGGTATACAGCTGCATATTTTATCCATTGTTGTGCCGAAAGTTAGATTTATTAAAGAGCCGCACATACACTGCTGGCCATTAAAATTGCTACACCAAGATGAAATGCAGATGATAAACAGGTATTCAATGGACAAATATATTATACTAGACCTGACATGTGAACACATTTTCACCCAATTTGGGTGCATAGATCCTGAGAAATCAGTACCCAGAACAACCACCTCTGGCCGTAATAACGGCCTTGATACGCCTAGGTATTGAGTCAAACAGAGCTCGGATCGCGTGTACAGGTACAGCTGCCCATGCAGCTTCAACACGATACCACAGTTCATCAAGAGTAGTTACTGGCGTATTGTGACGAGCCAGTTGCTCGGCCACCATTGACCAGACGTTTTCAGTTGGTGAGAGATGTGGAGAATGTGCTGGCCAGGGCAGCAGTCGAACATATTCTGTATCCAGAAAGGCACGTACAGGACCTGCAACATGCGGTCGTGCATTATCCTGCTGAAATGTAGGGTTTCGCACGGATCGAATGAAGGGTAGAGCCACGGGTCGTAACACATCTGAAATGTAACGTCCACTGTTCAAAGTGCCGTCAATGTGAACGAGAGGTGACCGAGACGTGTAACCAGTGGCACCCCATACCACTGCGCCGGGTGATACACCAGTATGGCGATGACGAATACACGCTTCCAATGTGCGTTCACCGCGATGTCGCCAAAGACGGATGCGACCATCGTGATGCTGTAAACAGAACCTGGATTCACCCGAAAAAAATGACGTTTTGCCATTCGTGCACCCAGGTTCGTCGTCGAGTACACCATCACAGACACTCTGTCTGTGATGGAGCGTCAAGGGTAACCGCAGCCACGGTCTCCGCGCTGATAGTCCGTGCTGCTGCAAACGTTGTCAAACTGTTCGTGCAGATGCTTGTTGTCTTGCAGACGTCCCCATCTGTTGACTCAGGGTTCGAGACGTGGCTGCACGATCCGTTACAGCCGTGCGGATAAGATGCCTGTCATCTCGACTGCTAGTGATGCGAGGCCGTTGGGATCCAGCACGGCGTTTTGTATTACCCTCCTGAACCCACCGATTCCATATTCTGCTAACAGTCATTGGATCTCGACCAACGCGAGCAGCAGTGTCGCGATACGGTAAACCACAATCGCGGTAGGCTACAATCCGACCTTTATGAAAGTCGGAAACGTGATGGTACGCATTTCTGCTCCTTACACGAGGCATCACAGCAACGTGTCACCAGGCAACGCCGGTCAACTGCTGTTTGTGTATGAGAAATCGGTTGAAAACTTTCCTCATGTAAACACGTTGTAGGTGTCGCCACCGGCGCCAACCTTGTGTGAATGTTGTGAAAAGCTAATCATTTGCATATCACAGCATCTTCTTCCTGTCGGTTAAATTTCGCGTCTGTAGTTAGTCATCTTCGTGCTGTAGCAATTTTAATGGCCAGTAGTGTAGAGGGCCTATAACAACACTTCCTTGGGGAACGCAGGATATTACTTCTTGATGACTCTCCGTCTATTATTACGAACTGTGATCAAAGTCACGTGACTTACGGAGGGCCCTATGTACACATCAACTGATCGACCGACAAATTAGACTGTGTAGGCCAACCGAGCGACCAACAAACATTTCTTGCCGGGCTGACGATGGCGTATGACCATGCAACAGCCTACATCCTCCCCCCCCCCCTCCCGCCCTATAAGGACAGGGCAGCGATGCACACACTGAGTGAAATCTGACGGATGGTGTGTTTTTGCTTTTTTTAGAATATAAAAATTCTCATCTGGGAGAATCTGAATGCTCTCTCCGTGGTTATTCCTGCACCATGGCCTAACCAGCGGAACGCGAACACAGCAGTGCAGCTTGTAATTCTAGGAAGTGGCGTAGCGGAGCGCAGCCTAGGCTAGACCACGACCCGTGACCGCTCGGCAGCACGCGGTCTTGGCGTGACACTCAGCTGTTTCCCCCCACCACTTCCGCCGCCGCTGCCGGCCGGTTCCCCCACCACCGCCACCGACGCGTCACGTCACCGCGTGCTGCTGGCCCGGGTGGTGGGGGGCGATAGGGACCGGCGCGGTGTAGCGCGTCGCTCGGAAGTTGGCAACCCTGCGCGCCCAGGCGTCGCTGTCAGTTGTAGCTGGGATCTTCGCCGGCAGCGGCTACAGCAACGGGCGGACGCAGGTAAACGCAGCGAACGGCGCGCGGCCGCAGAGAAAAATCTCGTCTTCCTACGAGGCTCCGCTGAACCTGCTCCGCACTGGAGCCAATGAAAGCGAACCAATTTTCGCCGGAGTTCGTTACCGTTCATCTGTACCTGTGAACAAGAGTTTACACTAGAGGAACGTAGCCTATGAACGCTGCTTTATCGTTTTTGCCTCTAAGAATCGGCACGCAGCGTACAATACCACACAGGGTGGAGAAAAAAAAACTTTGCGGCGTGATTCCTCACATATTAGCAATACAAAAAAGTCTCTTACAAAATTTCGTCCTGCGCGTCTTTCGGGCGGTGAATGGACGTTAAAGATTGGTAGTCTGGCAACACTGTAATCACATGTGCGCTAACTAACCGTGTCAGGATAGAGCAGTAGTGTTCATCATACACCGCAAGCCACCTAATGGTGTGTGGCGGGGGGTACATTCGGTACCACTATCAGATCCCTCCAACCGCCGGCATGGTAGCTCAGCGTGTTCGGTCAGAGGGTTGCCTGCCCTCTGCAATAAAAAATAAATAAATAAAACTGAGTTAATCGATCAACAACGAACTTCAATGGATGTCTTACGACGTCCGCACCGGGCAGATGCAACGAACAAAAGCGAACAAAATGAGATTAAAAGCCGGCCGTGGTGACCGAACGGCTCTAGGCGCTTCAGTCTGGAACCGCGCGACAGCTACGGTCGCAGGTTCGAATACTGCCTTGGCCATGGATGCGTGTGATGTCCTTAGGTTAGTTAGGTTTAAGTAGTTCTAAGTTCTAGGGGACTGATGACCTCAGCTGTTAAGTCCCATAGTGCTCAGAGCCATTTTTGAGATTAAAAAAAAAAACACTGTTCCACTCGCGAATAGTGCGTGAGAAGAATGATTGTCGGTGCGCCTCTGTATTGGCTCTAATTTCTCGAATTTTCTCATCGTGGTCAGTACGCGAGATGTATGTGGGGGGGGGGGGGGGGGGGAGGAGGAGGAGGGGGAGGTCATCTGTCGCAGGATTCGAACCGGCGACAGTAGCGGTCGCTCGGCTGCAAACTGTAGCGCCTAGAACCGCACGGCCACTCCGGCCGGCAATTTCAATACTAACTCTATCGGTGATGCATAATGCCTCTCTTGTAACGTCTGCCAGTGGAGTTTGTTTAGCATCTCCGTAAAGCTCTCTCGCCAGCTAAACGACTCCGTGAAGAAACGCGCCGCTCTTCGTTGGATCTTCTCTACCTCCTCTATCAGTTCTACCTGATACGCATCCCAGATAGACGAACAATTCTCAAGAATCGGGCGAACAAGCGCCGTATAAGCCATTTCTATCGTGGATGAGTTACATTTCCTTAAGATTCTTCCGATGTATCTGAGTCTGGTGTCTGCTTTTCCCACTATCTTTTTTATATGGTCATTCCACTTGCGGTTGCTCTGGATAGTTACGCCTAGATATTTTACGGCAGACACTGTCTCCAGTTGTTTGTCATCAACAGTGTAGCTGTAGAGTAGTGGATTTCTTTTCCTATGTATGTGCAATATGTTACATTTATTTACGTTCAAGGTCAACTGCCAGAGTCTGCAAATGGTTCAAATGGCTCTGAGCACTCTGGGACTTAACATCTGAGGTCATCAGTCCCCTAGAACTACTTAAATCTAAAACCTAAGGACATGACACACATCCATGCCCGAGGCAGGATTCGAACCTGCGACCGTAGCAGTCACGCGGTTCCGGATTGAAGCGCCTAGAACCGCTCGGCCACCGCGGCCGGTCCACAGTCTGCACCATTCTTCTCTGCAGGTCGTTCTGCAAATTCTTACTATCTTTTGGCGTTGCTACTTCGATATAAATAACTGCATCATCTGCGAACAGCCTTAAAGAGCATCCGACCTTCCTACTAGGTCACTTACGTATATTGTAAGCAGCATTGGTGCTATGACACTTACCTGTCGTGTTCCGGATATTACCTTTACATCTGGCGATTTAGTTCCGGTAAGAGCGACGTGTTGAGTTCTATCTGCTAGAACGTCTTGAATCCAACCGCAAGTCATCTCCGATACTCCATAAGCTCGTATTTTTTTCGTGAAACGACAATGCGGAACGGTGTAAAATGCGTTACTGAAATCAAGGAACACGGCATCTACCTGAGTGCCGCTGTCCACTGCGCTGTGGATCTCACGGAGGAACAGAGCGAGCTGAGTTTCGCATAATCTCTGTTTGCGGAATCCATATTGATTTTTATAGAGGAGATGTTCATTTTCCAAGAAAGTCATAATTCATGAGCATAAAACATGTTCCATATTTCTACAACAGATTGCCACCAACGATATAGCTCTATAATTGTCTGGTTCTGTCTTACGGCCTTTCTTAAAAACAAGAATGACCTGCGTTTTTTTCCAGTTGTTAGGACCTTTCGTTATTGTGCGGTTGGTGCAGCGGATAGTGTTCTGGGTTAGCATGCAAGGTTCGATTCTGGTTCTAGGCTTATTTTCTTTTATTGCTGAATGTGGTCTGCGTGGTAGGGTATCTCGCGTCTTAATCGTCAAACAGCGATTACAATAGGTCTAAATGGCTCTGAGCACTATGGGACTTAACACCTGAGGTATTCAGTCCCCTAGAACTTAGAACTACTTAAAGCTAACTAACCTAAGGACATCACACACATCCATGCCCGAGGCAGTATTCGAACCTATGACCGTAGCGGTCACGCGGTTCCAGACTGAAGCGCCTACAAAACATTTGCAGTTATTTACTACAAACACAGAAATGGACGTACAATCGATTTCATTGGTCACCTTTTAAAGAAACCTTTTGCACGTCGTGGACACGAATTGTTTCGCGCCACTGCATGTACTAGATTCCAAATTTGTTTTGTGTGTACCCTTCCCTAATTGCCCCATCGGTTAATACCGACTATTATTCCTGCCACGTTCAGATCGTTACATTTCGTTAGGGCCTCACGTGACCGGTACTGCTAGTAACGGCTTTGCAAATAATTTCAACGGGACTATTGGGGGAAGGTACAAAGAAAACAAGTTTGAAATCTAGTAGATGCACTGGCGCTAAAGAATTCCTTAAAAGCTCACCAATGGATCGATTCCAATTCCATTTCTGCGTTCGTAGTACGTAGCTGCAAATGTATTGTATAACACCCAATGTAATTATTGTATTACGAATAAAGAAGCCAGTTACCGTACCATGCAGACTTCATGTAGCACATAAAAGGAAATAAGCCTAGAACCAGAATCGAACCCTCGACCTCCTTCACGCTAACACAAAACGCTATCCTCTGCACCAATTGCACAACATTACTGCTCTATCTTGCTGACAGTTGTGGTTACCGTACGTGTGATTACCGTGTTGCCAGATTATCTATCTTTAACGCCCATCTACTGCTCGAAACATGCGCAGAACGAAATTTTGTGAGAGACATTTTTGTACTGCTAATGTGTGAGGAACCGCGCTGCGAAATCCGTGTGCGCGAATTTTTCTTTACCCTGTGTAATTCGAACCGCGATTCAAAGCTCTGATATTCAGAGTGGCTCTGAGCACTATGGGACTTAACATCTGTGATCATAAGTCCCCTAGAACTTAGAACTACTTAAACCTAACTAACCTAAGGACATCACACACACCCATGCCCGAGGCAGGATTCGAACCTGCGACCGTAGCAGTCCCGCGGTTCCGGACTGAGCGCCTGAACCCCTAGACCACCGCGGCCGGCTCTGATATTCAGACGAATGTATTGCATGACGAGAGCACTTATTCACAAAGTAAGCGAAATGGCGTGGAAAAGAATAATTTAGGTGTCTGAATTTGAACGTAAGCGTCAAATGTGTAGAGGTAAAGCACTTAATAGCAAGCCGGTCGGTGTGGCCGAGCGGTTCTAGGCGCTACAGTCTGGAACCGCGCGACCACTACCTGCAAGTCACACATGAAAAATAAATCAGCAGTACAGCAGATACAATAATATGGCGAGAAACATGTGGTGTCTGATATAAAGGAAGATCTTGAACTCCCTATAGATGCGTTTAGAAGGCTGGAACTGACAAAAATAACAAGGCAGTGAAATATTTTGCGATGTCGCTGTTCGGGACTTCTCTTCTGTCCATGTAATTTTACCCTGGAAAGAACACATATCAAGGATTTACTGAATGATTAATTTGGGTCTGGGAAATGATGATGAGGAACCGGCTGCAGAAGAAGAAAATGAGCATGCTGAACTGCCACCAGTTGAAGGTGACAGTGAAGGTGCTAAATTGTGCTACTACTAAAGACTCATTTTTTGAATGCTGTAATTCATGACTGCAATTATCTGTCACCTTATTTATGTCATTTCATTGTAGCCATTTTTGTTACTGTTTCTAGTGAATAAAAAAAAAAACTACGGTCGCAGGTTCGAATCCTGCCTCGGGCATGGATGTGTGTGATGTCCTTATGTTAGTCAGGTTTAAGTATTTCTAAGTTCTAGGGGACTGATGACCACAGAAGTTAAGTCCCATAGTAATCAGAGCCATTTGAACAATTTTTGAACATTATAGCAGTTTCACCTTTCGTTAGCGTTGTTCCAGAAGTTTGGACGTATGGCTGGTGACGCTTTTCGCTGTTGAAAACGAAATTTAAAGGCACAAAATTGATATCCGACGACCAGCGTTACCTAAAGAAAGCGTGGTTATTAGCAACTGAAGACATTTACGTTACTGACTGTTTCGCGCTTCAATAACTGCCTTACAAAGGTGTCCCAGGGGAAACGGTCAGTATTCAGGGACATGACAAGAACGATCATTCTAAGCAAAAAAAGTCTAGTAAACATGAGGACTAAAATGAATGCCTTAACAGCTATGACCACTTTGCTTATCTTCGCTACTGTGAAGCACATATTTTCTGTTGTTCTTGTAGTTCTTAAGGCATGCATTTCAGAGGCTATGCCTACTGTTCTTCGCTTCGAATGACCGTTTCTGTCAATTTCAAATGTTCAAATGTGTGTGAAATCTTATGGGACTTAACTGCTGAGGTCATCAGTCCCTAAGCTTACACACTACTTAATCTAAACTATCCTAAGGACAAACACACACACCCGTGCCCGAGGGAGGACTCGAACCTCCGCCGGGACCAGCCGCACAGTCCATGACTGCAGCGCCTCAGACCGCTCGGCTAATCCCGCGCGGCGTTTCTGTCATATCCATGAATATTCACTATTCCTCCTAGACACCATCTGTACCTGATAGCATTTGATCTCTGGAATGACATATACGAAGAATTTTAATGATTTTATTGCAGTAAGTACAAGCAAAATAATGTGAATAAAAGATGATTATTGAAATGTGGGCTATGCTTACCGACTATGACATAAGCTACGTAAAAAGATCAGCCATATAGTTTGTTAGATGGCAGATAGAGTGATGCCAGGTAAACCATTTCTATCCATCATTAAAAGCTCTAACGTAACACACATACATCGGCCATGTAATTAACGGGGTATTTCCGTAAGAGCGTGCAAAAATGTAACGGATGTAGAGAATGCTCCACTGAACAATTTGAGATAGGGAACCTGGGGTCGAAGAAGCCAGCTTAAAGAGATTCAAATGGTTCAAATGGCTCTGAGCACTATGGGACTTAACATCTGAGGTCATCAGTCCCGTAGACTTAGAACTACTTAAACCTAAGTAACCTAAGGACATCACACACATCCATGCCCGAGGCAGGATTCGAACGAGCGACCGTAGCAGTCGCGCGGTTCCGAACTGAAGCGCCTAGAACCGCTCGGCCACATCGGCCGGCGCTTAGGGAGACGTGGAAGTAAACTTGTCTAACGCTTTGTGTAGCGTTACTGTTTTCCAGCTTGTTTACAACTAACATACATACTAGTTTACATGTACTGTGCTGTTTATTTACATGCACATTCTTTATTTCCTGCCAGGAAACAGGGACGACGGATCTGATTAGAAAATTTGTGGTAAGGACTATGGGACCAAACTGCTTAGGTCATCGATTTCTAGGGTTACGCACTACTTAATGTAACTAACTTAGGCTAAGGACAACACACACACACCCATGGCCGAGGGAGGACTCGAACCTCCGACGGGGAAAGCCGCGCGAACCGTGGCAAGGTGACCCAGACCCGACGGCTACCCCGCGCGGCGAGCCTGATTGCTAGGGACTCATGATGCAGGTTTTGTTTACTTTACCTGTCCACAAGGTGGCTCTGTTGTGCCTTATTTACACTGTCCCATGACAGAATGTGCTATGAATCAACGACAGACCCATTCATTGCTCAGTTTTATTGAGAAACGTACAGTACAATACCATGGAGCAGTACCGGTACAGTGTTTCGCGGTTCGAATCCTGCCTCGGGCTTGGATGTGTGTGATGTCCTTAGGTTAGTTAGGTCTAAGTAGTTCTAAGTTCTAGAGGATTGATGACCTCAGATGTTAAGTCCCATAGTGCTTACAAGGGAACCTCCCCATCGCACCCTCCTCAGATTTAGTTATAATTTGGCACAGTGGATAGGCCTTGAAAAACTGAACTCAGATCAATCGAGAAAACAGGAACAAATTGAGTGGAACTATGAAAAAATAAGCAAAATATTCAAACGGAGTAGTCCATGGGCAACATAGGCAACATCAAGGATAACCTGGGCGCAGGAGCGCCGTGGTCCCGTGGTTAGCGTGAGTAGCTGCGGAACAATAGGTCCTTGGTTCAAGTCTTCCGTCCAGTAAAAAGTTTAAATTTTTATTTTCAGACAATTATCAGAGTTCAGGCACTCACACGTAGTCAATTTCACTCTCCAGAATACCAGGACATGTTCAGATTTGCTTGGACATATGCAGGATTTGACGGACTACACACGGAAAAATTTGGAAACGTTAAAAACATATGTTTTGACAGAGCACAGAGAAAACTGTGCGACTGTGAAACTGTTGCATTCATTTGTTGCAGTTTATGTGACAAACTCTTATGTTTTCATCACTTTTTTGGGAGTGGTTATCACATCCACAAGAAAACCTAAATCGGGCAAGGTAGAAGAATCTTTTTACCCATTCGCCAAGTGTGCAAGTTAGGTGGATCGACAACATATTCCTGTCATGTGACGCACATGCCGCCACCAGTGTCGTATAGAATATATCAGACGTGTTTTCCTGGAGAAATGTTTTCGGTTCCCATTGGAGAGGCACGTCCTTTCGTCTACTAATCGCACGGTTTTGCGGTGCGGTCGCAAAACACAGACACTAAACTTATTACAGTGAACAGGGACGTCAATGAACGAACGGACAGATCATAACTTTGCAAAAATAAAGTAAGTAAACTTCTCGCTCGAGGGTGGACTTGAACCAAGGACCTCTCGCTCCGCAGCTACTCACGTTAACCACGGGACCACGGCGCTCCTGTGCCCACATGATCCTTGATATTGCCTACGTTGTCCATCGACTACTCAGTTTGTATATTTTCTTATTTTTTTCATAGTTCCACACAACTTCTTCCTGTTTTCTCGACTGATCTGTGTTCAATTTTTCAAGGCCTATCCACTGTGCCAAATTATAACTAAATCTGAGGGGGGTGCGATGGGGTGGTTCCCATGTTAGAGCCATTTGAACAGTGTTTCCTGGTCAGTAGATGGCCTGCGAAGTCACCTGGCATGAATCCCCTCGATTTTCACTCTGCAGCGGAGTGTGCGCTGATATGAAACTTCCTGGCAGATTAAAACTGTGTGCCAGACCGAGACTCGAACTCGGCACCTTTGCCTTTCGCGGGCAAGTGCTCTACCATCTGAGATACCCAAGCACGACTCACGCCCCGTCCTCACAGCTTTACTTCTGCCAGTACCTCGTCTCCTACCTTGCAAACTTTACAGAAGCTCTCCTGCGAACCTTGCAGAACTAGCACTCCTGAAAGAAAGGATACTGCGGAGTGAGTCCTGCTTGGGCAGCTCAGATGGTGTCGGCACGGTAGCTCTGGGTGTTCGGTCAGAGAGCTGGTTGGCCTCTGTAATAAAATACTGAGTAGAAGGATCAACAAAACGAACTTGACCGGATGTCACGTGACGTCCGCAACGAGCAAAGACATCGATCAACAACGAACAAAAAAAAAAAAAAAAAAAAAAAAAAAAAAATTAAAGATGGATAGAGCGTACTCCATGTAAGCAGGAGATCCGGGGTTCGAGTCCCGGTCAGGGTGCCGGCACGGTAGCTCAGCGTGTTCGGTCAGAGGGCTGCATGCTCTCTGTAATAAAAAAAATGAGTCTAAGAATCAACGATCAACTTTAACGGATGTCTTGTGACGTCCGCCCAGACCAAATGCTACGACCAATATCGAACAAAATGAATAAAAAACAAAAAAAAAAGATGGTAGAGCACTTGCCCGCGAAAGCCCCAAGTTCCTGAATTCGAGTCTCGGTCCGGCACACAGTTTTAATCTGCCAGGAAGTTTCAACCCATTGATTATTTCCAATGGGGATACCTGAAGTCCGCTGTGTACTAGGCCCCAGTGGATACGGAGATGGAAAAAGTTGCCAGAATTGTAGCTGCCTGTCATGTGATTCGAAACACACCAGGGATATTTGTCAGGGTGCGTCAGAATCTTGTTCGCGGATGTCATGCTTGCATTGAGGTTGATGGCCGCCAGTTTCAGCACATTTTGTAAGATACAATACAAATGGTATGTTCGTTGTGTCAACGATGGTGTTCGCAGTTAACTAATGTAAATAAAAAAGTACACAGTAATGTGGTTTTATTCCTATTATCTTGTTAAGCTGGCTTCTCCAACCCCAGTTTCCCTACCTCAAATTGTTCAGTGCAACATCGTCTATGTCCTATTAAATTTTCGCACGCTCATCTGATGAATTTACCGCGTTTCTCGTGTCCCCAATTGGACTGCACTGCCCTTCAATTTTCAACCAGCCACATTTCTTATCCTTCCGCGCTTGTGCTCTGAACCACTTGGATGCGAGAAGCACGTATCGCCGCCCGGTGTAACCGCGCGGTCAGGGGCGTCTTGTGACGGTCCGCGCAGTTTCCCCCGTCGGAGGCTGGTTCAGATGGCTCCGAGCATTATGGGACTTAACTTCTGAGGTCATCAGTCCCCTAGAACTTAGAACTACTTAAACCTAACCGACCTAAGGACATCGCACAAATCCATGCCCGAGGCAGGATTCGAACCTGCGACCGTAGCGGTCGCGCGGTTCCAGACTGAAGCGCCTAGAACCGCTCGGCCACCCCGGCCGGCCCCGTCGGAGGTTCGAGTCCATCCTCGAGCATGGGTATGTGTGTGTTGCCCATAGCCTAAGTCAGTTTAAGTAATGTGTAAGCTTAGGGACAGATGACCTAAGCATTTTGGTCCCATAAATCTTACGACAAATTTACGACGAAGCACGTATCGTCCGTCAGCGATATTGCATTCTTCTTTGAACACTCCATCGCCGACGCAACTCGTGTCAGAAACTCCAGAAGCGGACAAGACAGCACACGAAAGCTCTCCGTACTGCCAGCGGCGGTGTAAAGAGGGCGTCAGCTCCCTTTGATCTTTCGCTCGAAGACCGACAGCCACCCGTACACGAACGAATGCGAACCGAACACGACCGAATCCAGGTCGCTGGCGCTCGCTTACCGCTCTCATACCAGAGATCATAATTCTCGTTCGCTTGTGTTCGCTCTGGTGTAGAGGAGGCTTAATCACACGGGGAGCCTAATGTTGAGTACAAATCCGGAAAATTAAATCTGTTGCTTCTTCTGAGCCGACCGTTGTGGCCGAGCGGTTCTAAGCGCTTCAGTCGGAACCGCGCTGCTGCTACGGTGTCGCAGGTTCGAATCCTGCCTCGGGCATGAATGTGTGTGATGTCCTTAGGTTAGTTAGGTTTCAGTAGTTCTAAGTCTAGGGGACTGATGACCTCAGATGTTAAGTCTCATAGTGCTCAGAGCCACCTCCACACTCCGCAAACCACTGTGAAGTGTATGGGAGAAGTTACGTCCCACAGTATCAGGTATCTGTACTTCTTCCTGTTCCATCCATGCTAGGTACTTGGGAAGAATTATTGTTTAAATGCCCGCATGCCTGCAGTAATTAACCTATCTTGCCTTCACAATGCCTACGGGAGCGATACGTTAGTTGTGGTAGCATATTCCTGGACTCCTCATTTAAAGGCTGGTTTATGAAAATAAGTGGATTTTCCTGCGATAGTTTGCGTCTGCCTGTTCAGTTTCTTCAGTGTATTCCTGATACTCTCCAGCGGGTCAAACGTATCTGTGACGATTCGTGCTGTCCTTCTCTGCATACGTTCAGTATCCTCCGTTAATGCTATTGGATACGAGTCCCATACACTTGAGCAGTATTTTAGTATGGGTCGCACTCGTGTTTTTCTTTTCTTTACCAATCTGCTTTGTAGGCTGATTGCATTTCCCCTGTATTCTACCAATAAACCGAAGTCTGCAACCTATTTTAGCTAGTATTGAGTCTTTGTGATCTTCCGTATCGTATCTCTATAGATTGTAACACCCAGGTGTTTGTATGAGTTCATCGATTCCAAGTGGGGCCAGCCGGCCGCGGTGGCCGAGCGGTTCTAGGCACTTCAGTCCGGAACCGCACGACTGCTACGGTCGCAGGTTCGAATCCTGCCTCAGGCATGGATGTGTGTGATGTCCTTAGGTTAGGTTTAAGTGGTTCTAAGTTCTAGGGGACTGATGACCTCAGATGTTAAGTCCCATAGTGCTTAGAGCCATTTGAGCCAACTATGGCCCACTGATATTGCAGTCATAGAAGACTATGCTCATGGGTTTTGTGAAATGCACAGTTTTAAATTTCAGAATATTAAGATCAACTTTTGCCCCACTACAAAATCTGATCAAGATCTAACTGGATAGCTGTGCAGCTATTTACAGGCAATACTGCGTTGTAGGTAATTCCATCATTTGCGAAATGCTTGAAGTTACTATTAAGGGGACATTGTATATCCTATGCCGCCAATGTTAAATTATAGAATTTTGTGACCCATTATCTTGGAAATTTTTTAAGACACCAGCTTACAACTTTCCATAATTATTGAATGCACCTTTTTAGATACATTGCACTAGAATTATTACTAAAATTGTATTTTGGGGCATTTTATCTTTTTTTTCAAACACTCGATTTTTTGACAGAATTTTGTAAATAAATGAACATAAACACAAAGAGACTCAGGATATTTTAATTATTCTAGTTCCATATGTGTTGAATCTCACACTTGGCATCCTGTGAAAATTTCATGTCTCTGCCATCAGTACTTTTTTAGAAAACGGGCAAAAAATGTAGTTAAGAGATATTGATGTTTAAAGCTTTTTTTATTACAAATTCTTATAGTTACATTTCTGCGTCTTTTGTGCACTAGAATTGCCCTGGTCAAGTCTGTGTCTTCTTCAGTGCCTCAACGGCTCAGTGCTTGCCGCCTCCTTTTCTTTCTTGCTTCTTTTGTCATTTGCTGAGCAGCTAACTCTGCTTCAGTCCTTTAGCTGTGTTCTGTCCAACTCTTACCCCTAACTTCTCCAGAACCTTAAGTCTTTCACAGTTCCCACCATTAAAAGTTATTACTATACCAGACACTGCTAACGTTAGAGTCATAAGGCCAACAAATACATGTAAACACTTCTTTAGTAGCTCAGGATTTGCCATTTCTCTGTAAATAGGTTTGATTGCCTCCATTACTGCCAAAGGAAGAGAATGTTTCTGTGTAAATTCATGCATGGTGCAAGAAAATTCGACTTGCCTGTATTTACACCAAGTGTTTGGTGGAGGTGGACACAAAGCATGACATGGCTCTTCATCGGTTGATATTCGTGTTTTCAAGTACTTTAGAAGAAAATGCAGGTCTCACATATCTGTTACCCGCAAATTTGCGTTTCTTGAAGTTACTTTTATACTTAGTCATTTTATTTGCATATAAAAAGCAATAGAAGTTAGCTTACTACAAATATAGCCGATAATCACACTACTTTCAACAAAAACTAGTATCAGCAACAAAGGCCTGATTTATTTATTCGTAACGCCATCTTCTAAGACGTGGCAGTAGGCACACAACAAAGCAATTCACAGCCTTCTAAACTGTGTAGTTCGCAAGATACAGTATATGCGTAGCCGCGAAATTTGACAGTTACACGTCAACATTGCCGGCCGGAGTGGCCGTGCGGTTCTAGGCGCTACAGTCTGGAACCACGTGACCGCTACGGTCGCAGGTTCGAATCCTGCCTCGGGCATGGATGTGTGTGACATCCTTAGGTTAGTTAGGTTTAAGTAGTTCTAAGTTCTAGGGGGCTGATGACCACAGCAGTTAAGTCCCATAGTGCTCAGAGCCATTTGAACCATTTTTGAACGCCAACATTCAAAATATTATTTGAATGTCTCACAGTTGTCTGATTTTAATGTATTACATACCAAAATGTTCAGGAAAGTCCAAAGTACATTATGGAGTAGAAAACAGAAAATGTCAAATTTCAACGAATTTCATATAGAATGTCCCGTTAAAATTTCCTGACAAGTCATTAATATACAACATGAACAGCAAAGGTCACAACACACTTCCCTGGAGCACATCTGGAGCAACTTTTGCGTCTAAAAGTTATGGTAACATTTTTTAGGTCTTGTAATCTGTATAAAATCTATGGAGAAACAGTCTTGATCGCGGTGGTTATTTTATTAAAATGACCAGTTTTTGAACAGTTTCAGCGATTGAGGTCAACTGACTGTTCTACGCATCGTTAACGTCAGCTGATGCTGCTATTTGAAGATGGGTGAAGTCTAGCCCGAAATGGTGATTTTAATAAAATAACCATCGCGATCAATATTTTTTCACAGATTTTATACTTCTGCGTCTTTCGCTAACTCCCCGTGCCAGATAACTTCGTGCGTCGTGCGTACAAAGAAATCCCCAACCCAGTCACAAACTTCACTCGATTCCCCTGTGCGATCGTTCTTTCGTCTACAATCGATCGTGTGGTGCTTCGCAAGTATGTGGGACCCGAAAATTTGAACGAGAATTCAGAAATTTTCGATGGGATATCACTTCTGTCCGTCAACTTTGTTAACCATTTTTCTTTCCAACTGTGACGATACGAATTATATTGCATTTATCACGCATAAACACTAGCTATGTATTTATTCAGACATCATGTTCTATGAATCCCGACTTTATGTAGATCAACACGAAGTGGATCGACTGAAGTGTATTTCTTAATGGCAATCATGGTGTAGTACAGTATGTGTATGTATCTCTATTAATTTCGGAATAACAACAGACCAGCATCATGTATAAAGAGAAGGGGTACTGTTAATTGTGTGTCCAAGCGTGGTTGCTATGTTAACGTTATAGATCGACTGCATTAGAATTATAGAATACGGCAAGCTACCCCAAATACAGGGTGTAACGATAATTGGTTACAACGTACCACAGTGTTGATGTGGAACTCGAGACGAACAATTTGATATAGAAAGACGCATAAATTGGCCTACAAAAGCCACCTGATCTACAAAGCATACTTACCGCGCGAGGTTTTCATTACTCGCCAGCTCTTTGCGCGCAAATTATTAGTCCTAGAGCACTGAAAAGGACCTTATTTGTAGGAAATTTAACATAGTTTATTTGTATACTGGGATACGTTTTCGCTAGTGGTTGCGGTTATCAAGTTATTCAAGAAAAGATTAAGACATTACGTTGAACCGTTGCACCGCCTCTATACTCACCCCTTCCCCCCCCCCCCCCCCTACCTCCCACCTCCACAGAACGGAATTTTTAGTACATTGTTGACGATGGCACTTCCTGCTTGCAGCATACAAAAATTTACGACTACAAGAATTATTTGACATATTTGATATTTTTGGTCTTCATTGAGAGGGCTATTATTACTAAGTAAATCTTAAGTTGACAAACCAGAATAACTCGAAACATTTGCTTCACACGAAAAAATGTGTGGAATCCAAAGTTGATTGTTTTCGTGGGCGACATCTGCTGGTGCTAAAATTAGCCCGTCACCCCAGACCCCTGGGGGTGGGGCGGGAGGCAACTTTAAAATTTTAAATGGGAACCCCCATTTTTTTATTGCAGACTCATATTCTACATAAAAAGCTACGTATATTTTGTCTTGAACATTCATTTTCATTCGTGGTAGTTCGCGCTGTAATTCAAGAAATTTCGTATTCTCATTTTTGCGTGGAAAATGGTTACGGATAAATAAAGTAAATAATAACAATAAAATAAAATTAAAATAAATAATTAAAAGTTGTGCGGCCTTATGACCACGAAACAAACAAAACTTATCCGAATCTGCGGAAAAATTAATATTTGGGTCAACATTTGTAAAACTCTAATTCCGCTCTCTCAAACTCCACCCTGTGTGGAGAGAGGGAGAGTTTTAGTTTTAGCGAATCAAAATTTACGAAGCAAATAAGTATTTTTTATTTATCCATAACTGTTTTCCTCGCAAAAATGAGAATATGGATTTTCTTGATTACAGCGCCAACTTACAAGAATCAAAACAAATGTTTAAGACAAGATGTACGTAGGTTTTTAATGTACAATCTGATTCTGCAATAAAAAATTTGGGGTTCCCATTTGAAATTTTAAAGTTGCCTCCCGCCCTACCCCCAGGGGGCTGGGGTGGTGGGCTAATTTTAGCACCAGCAGATGTTCCCCTCGAAAATAATCAACTTTTGATTCTACACATTTTTTCGTGTGAATCGTATTTTTCGAGTTATTCTGATTTGTCAGCTTAAAATTTACACCCTGTATAGTAGTAAGCTATACTCACCGTCCGCAGCTTGCAGTCTAGTGGCTACCTTTGCTGCATCTGGTTCATGGGGTCCCAGGTTCGATTCCCGGCTGGGGATTTTTTCTACCCGGGGACTGGGTGTTCGTGTTGTTCTCATCATATCATCATCATCATTTGTGACGAATAGATTGGACTGTGTACAAAATTGGATTGTGGAAAAAATTGGGACTTTGCCCGGGCGCTGGTGACCGCTCAGTTGAGCCCCCCACAAACCAACCATCATCATCATCATCTATGCACATCGATTACATCAACAGTTACTCTTTATTACATTTCTTGTTTATCAGGCTCTGTTTTCACCGGACGGCGGGTCAATAATCCGAAACTCATAGACACTATAACTGGTTCAAATGGCTCTGAGCAGTATGGGACTTAACTTCTGAGGCCATCAGTCCCCTAGAACGTAGAACTACTTAAACCTAACTAACCTAAGGACATCACACACATCCATGCTCGAGGCAGGATTCGAACCTGCGACCGTAGCGGTCGCGCGGTTCCAGACTGTAGAGCCTAGAACCGCTCGTCCACTCAGGACGGCCACTATAATTGGGTTTTTGCGACTTTTACCTGCTTAACGTCAAGTATTTAGTAAAATAATCAGAAATTTGCAGCTATTTTATTCATGGGAATTCGATTGTTTGAAGAATCGGATGTGGGGTACTGCTCATCCTATATCTCTTCTGCCCATTGTCGTGGGACGACGGTATAGGTTTCACAAATTTGGCGTAAGGTTACTTGAGAACTGTATTAGTGTAAGGGGCGATCAAAAAGTTTCGATTTGAAGACGGCACTTGCGCGATGCCTACATGTCGATGCTTATATACCCGCAACGGAGACGCCGTAGATCGTACATACGCTGCAGCGATGCCCTTAAACGAAATTTTTGGAACGTCCCCTTAGAAAAATTATGTATTACTGTCCTGGTAAACCTCTTACGTTATTTGTTTTTCAAACAGCTGAGCAAAACTGAACGTACTCAGACATTTCTCTCTTTACTTATTCTGATCATCACTAAACTGACACATAATATTTTTTCTTAGCACAACGCAATCTGACTTTCAATAATCCCTACAAAAGAATGGCCCTGACTAACAATAAGCTATACCTTTCATGAATCACTTACCTCACAAAAATCTTCGTTACTCGAACTACTGCAATACAGCGAGCACCAATACTGCCAGCTAAATAAAAGATTCAAACTACTGAAGGCACTAACTGCTGATTGGCATAGTTAGCAAATGAAAGATTTTGATAGAGAACAAACAATGTATTTACCTTAATAGTGTTCAAAAGTCATAATATATATATTAGTTCATGACATCCAATCTTACAAATTTCCTTTTTCTGACGGACACAGGTCCAGAACGTCCGCTCTCAAAACTCTGCCATCTCTCTCCCCACATCCACCACTGCTGGCGGCTCACCTCCAACTGCACAACGCTACGCGCTGTTCACATCCAACTGCCAAACACTACAATAGCGACTATTTCAACAATGCCAAGCAGCCACAAACTGCACACAACACAGTCAGTGATTTTCATACAGAGCGCTACGTGGCGTTACCAAAATAAAACTCTAAACAGCCTACTTACATAGTAAACAGCCTACTTAACACTTTTTGATCGCCCCTTAGACACTACGAAACGGATACCCTAAAGTTAAGATTCATTCCAGTACTTCTGCACGACATTGTGAATCGATGTCCGTTGTTAGCAAAACGCGACAATGACGCCTGTTCCAGAACAGCTTATGCGAGCGTTTTATAAGCCTTGTCTTTCGTATACAGGGTGTTACAAAAAGGTACGGCCAAGCTTTCAGGAAACATTCCTCACACACAAAGAAAGAAAATATGTTATGTGGACATGTGTCCGGAAACGCTTACTTTCCATGTTAGAGCTCAATTTATTACTTCTCTTCAAATCACATTAATCGTGGAATGAAACACACAGCAACATAACGTACCAGCGTGACTTCAAACACTTTGTTACAGGAAATGTTCAAAATGTCCTCCTTTAGCGAGGATACATGCATCCACCCTCCGTCGCATGGAATCTCTGATGCGCTGATGCAGCCCTGCAGAATGGCGTATTGTATCACAGCCGTCCACAATACGAGCACGAAGAATCTCTACATTTGGTACCGGGGTTGCGTAGACAAGAGCTTTCAAATGCCCCCATAAATGAAAGTCAAGAGGGTTGAGGTCAGGAGAGCGTGGAGGCCAAGGAATTGGTCCGCCTCTACCAATCCATCGGTCACCGAATCTGTTGTTGAGAAGCGTACGAACACTTGGACTGAAATGTGCAGGAGCTCCATCGTGCACGAACCACATGTTGTGTCGTACTTGTAAAGGCACATGTTCTAGCAGCACAGGTACAGTATCCCGTATGAAATAACGATAACGTGCTCCATTGATCGTAGGTGGAAGAACATGGGGCCCAATCGAGACATCACCAACAATGCCTGCCCAAACGTTCACAGAAAATCTGTGTTGATGACGTGATTGCACAATTGCGTGCGGATTCTCGTCAGCCCACACATGTTGATTGTGAAAATTTACAGTTTGATCACGTTGGAATGAAGCCTCATCCGTAAAGAGAACATTTGCACTGAAATGAGGATTGACACATTGTCGGATGAACCATTCGCAGAAGTGTACCCGTGGAGGCCAATCAGCTGCTGATAGTGCCTGCACACGCTGTACACGGTACGGAAACAACTGGTTCTCCCGTAGCACTCTCCATACAGCGACGTGGTCAACGTTACCTTGTGCAGCAGCAACTTCTCTGACGCTGACATTAGGGTTATCGTCAACTGCACGAAGAATTGCCTCTTCCATTGCAGGTGTCCTCGTCGTTCTAGGTCTTCCGCAGTCGCGAGTCGTAGGCTGGAATGTTCCGTGCTCCCTAAGACGCCGATCAATTGCTTCGAACGTCTTCCTGTCGGAACACCTTCGTTCTGGAAATCTGTCTCCATACAAATGTACCGCGCCACGGCTATTGCCCCGTGCTAATCCGTACATCAAATGGGCATCTACCAACTCCGCATTTGTAAACATTGCACTGACTGCAAAACCACGTTCGTGATGAACACTAACCTGTTGATGCTACGTACTGGTGTGCTCGATGCTAGTACTGTGGAGCAATGAGTCGCATGTCGACACAAGCACCGAAGTCAACATTACCTTCCTTCAATTGGGCCAACTGGCGGTGAATCGAGAAAGTGCAGTACATACTGACGAAACTAAAATGAGCTCTAACATGGAAATTAAGCGTTTCCGGACACATGTCCACATAACATCTTTTCTTTATTTGTGTGTGAGGAATGTTTCCTGAAAGTTTGGCCGTACCCTTTTGTAACACCCTGTCCCAGCAATCAACAGAAGCCCGCCCGCTATTGCTGTGCGCCGCTGCGAATAATCGCCCTTACTCCCCACGCATTACTGGGACGTTTTATTTTTACCACTGTGTTGCGTCGCGTGTGCGCCGTGTGTGTCTGCTGGGACTCCAGCTAATTGCTTGGAGCAGGGGCTCCTGTTTACAACTGCCTTAAACTAAACCGTTGCGCTAATGTGTATACGTTGCCAGCAGGGGTTAACAAGGACTTCCCGTCACGGGGAGCTTCTTTGTTTTAGGAAGGAATGGAACGGTGCCTCCCAACGATTCGAGGCATCTGGATAAAAAAAGGAAGCTGTAAATGTGATTACCCTTCGCTACTTGTAAGCTTCGAATGGGGGACCTTTCAAGCATCGGACTAACACGCAGTGGGGTTGTTGTCGTATCATCATACCGGGAAGATCGGACCGCGGTGGGGGTGGGGGGGAAGAGGGTGCGGGGGTGGAGAGGGGGATGGGAATCTGGGTAGGGGAGGGGACTGCAGGGTAGTCAGCCTACATGTGCGTCAGTAATGTCTCCCCGCCTTCCTGCTGTTTTTACTGTTTCGATCGATTGTTGTTGTGGCCGTCAGTCCGAAGACTGATGTGATAGCGGGCGTGGAGGTGCGATGATTAGCACACTGGACTCGCATTCGGGAGAACGACGGTTCAAACCCACGTCCGGTCATCCTCATCTAGCTGAGATGCATTAGAAAACGGTCACCACATAAAGTTTGGCGATACCTCTGTCGTGGCTCGCACTAACGGCTTCTGGGACAGTTTAATAAAGGAAGCTATTGAAATAAAACTTACCGCAAACACCGTGAATAGAGACGGTGGCTTGCAGCTCAGCACTGCGTAGGATCCAGCGATCGCGCGGTTGAAGAGGGCACATCGAACGCCGGCTCAAAACATGCCCGTATATACACTCCTGGAAATGGAAAAAAGAACACATTGACACCGGTGTGTCAGACCCACCATACTTGCTCCGGACACTGCGAGAGGGCTGTACAAGCAATGATCACACGCACGGCACAGCGGACACACCAGGAACCGCGGTGTTGGCCGTCGAATGGCGCTAGCTGCGCAGCATTTGTGCACCGCCGCCGTCAGTGTCAGCCAGTTTGCCGTGGCATACGGAGCTCCATCGCAGTCTTTAACACTGGTAGCATGCCGCGACAGCGTGGACGTGAACCGTATGTGCAGTTGACGGACTTTGAGCGAGGGCGTATAGTGGGCATGCGGGAGGCCGGGTGGACGTACCGCCGAATTGCTCAACACGTGGGGCGTGAGGTCTCCACAGTACATCGATGTTGTCGCCAGTGGTCGGCGGAAGGTGCACGTGCCCGTCGACCTGGGACCGGACCGCAGCGACGCACGGATGCACGCCAAGACCGTAGGATCCTACGCAGTGCCGTAGGGGACCGCACCGCCACTTCCCAGCAAATTAGGGACACTGTTGCTCCTGGGTTATCGGCGAGGACCATTCGCAACCGTCTCCATGAAGCTGGGCTACGGTCCCGCACACCGTTAGGCCGTCTTCCGCTCACGCCCCAACATCGTGCAGCCCGCCTCCAGTGGTGTCGCGACAGGCGTGAATGGAGGGACGAATGGAGACGTGTCGTCTTCAGCGATGAGAGTCGCTTCTGCCTTGGTGCCAATGATGGTCGTATGCGTGTTTGGCGCCGTGCAGGTGAGCGCCACAATCAGGACTGCATACGACCGAGGCACACAGGGCCAACACCCGGCATCATGGTGTGGGGAGCGATCTCCTACACTGGCCGTACACCACTGGTGATCGTCGAGGGGACACTGAATAGTGCACGGTACATCCAGACCGTCATCGAACCCATCGTTCTACCATTCCTAGACCGGCAAGGGAACTTGCTGTTCCAACAGGACAATGCACGTCCGTATGTATCCCGTGCCACCCAACGTGCTCTAGAAGGTGTAAGTCAACTACCCTGGCCAGCAAGATCTCCGGATCTGTCCCCCATTGAGCATGTTTGGGACTGGATGAAGCGTCGTCTCACGCGGTCTGCACGTCCAGCACGAACGCTGGTCCAACTGAGGCGCCAGGTGGAAATGGCATGGCAAGCCGTTCCACAGGACTACATCCAGCATCTCTACGATCGTCTCCATGGGAGAATAGCAGCCTGCATTGCTGCGAAAGGTGGATATACACTGTACTAGTGCCGACATTGTGCATGCTCTGTTGCCTGTGTCTGTGTGCCTGTGGTTCTGTCAGTGTGATCATGTGATGTATCTGACCCCAGGAATGTGTCAATAAAGTTTCCCCTTCCTGGGACAATGAATTCACGGTGTTCTTATTTCAATTTCCAGGAGTGTAGCAATGTCGAGGGCACCAGTGACGTCACAGCCGGCAGCTATCGTATATAAGGGCACACCAACAGCCCACTGGCAGTCATAACACTTGACAATGGCCAAGGAGTGCTTGGCCGATAGCTCGTGTAGTTTTAACCAATTGACGCGGTTGGAAACCCGAGAACATTTTATTCAATGTTATCGCCGCGAGACTTTGCATTCATACATCCTCATCTAGGTTTACCGTAGTGATTTCCTTGAATCGCATCAGACAAATGCGAGGATGCTTGCTGTGAATGCTGCCGATTTCGTTGACCACCATTCCCTAATTCTATGGGACCGATGACGTGGCTGTTTGGTAACCCATCTCTGAATAACTATTGCAGCGTACCTCCATATGAACCTAGCTTACTGCATTCACCCCTTGATCCAGTTCTACAGTTTTCAGTCTCCACACTTCCCTCCGTTAGCCAGTTCACTATTCATTAATACCTGAGATGTGTCTCATCAACCGATCCGATCTTCTAGTCGAACTATGCCAATAAATTTCTTTTCTCGCCGATTCGATTCAACACTCCCTCATCAGTTATCCGATCAGCGCATCTAATCCTCAGCATTCTTCTGTAGAGCTACATTTAAAAAGCTTCTATTCTCTCAGTGTCTGGACTGTTTACCGTCCACGCTTCATTTACGTACGAGAAGAATTCCCCAACACTTCAATATATGGTAGGTAGTTAACTGTTGCGGTGCTACAGAAGAATGCTGAAGATTATATGGTTAGATTACATAACTAATGAGGAGGTATTGAATCGAATTGGGGAGAAGAGGAGTTTGTGGCCCAACTTGACTAGAAGAGGGGATCGGTTGGTAGGGCGTGTTCTGAGGCATCAAGGGAGCACCAATTTAGTATTGGAGGGCAGCGTGGAGGGTAAAAATCGTAGAGGGAGACCAAGAGATGAATAGACTAAGCTGATTCAGAAGGATGTAGGTTGCAGTAGGTACTGGGAGATGAAGAAGCTTGCACAGGATAGAGTAGCATGGAGAGCTGCATCAAACCAGTCTCAAGACTAAAGACCACAACAACAACTACAGTTACGTGTTCCTTTGAACAATCTCACAGTAACCGTTATGATGTGGAACGTGTCAAGTGCATAAGAAATGCACACATAAAAATGGTTCAAATAGCTCTGAGCACTAAGGGACTTAACATCTGAGGTCATTAGTCCCCTAGAACTTAGAACTACTTAAAGCTAACTAACCCAGTGACATCACACACACCCATGCCCGAGGCAGGATTCGAACCTGCGACCGTAGCGGTCGCGCGGTTCCAGACTGAAGGGCCTAGAACAGCTCGGCCACACCGGCCGGCAATGCACATTGTCTGAACGTTTCTTTTTTAAAAACAGCTTAAAATTTTTATTACCTATCCCATTCCCTTAAATTGCGCAAAATGTATACCTTATATCTATGGATTCGTTTATTCCTATTCAAGAATTCATCTGTGGTACAGAAAGAGTTGTCAAAGACATACGATGTCAATTTATTTTTGAAACTGTTACTGCTGTCTGTCAGATATTTTATTTGATCTGGTAATTTATCGAAAAGCTTAACAGCAGCATATTTTACCCCTATTTGAGCCGAAGATAGGTTAAGTAGAGTTTCTTCTGGTGTTATCATCGTGAATGTCACTGTTGGTTTTAAACGGCCATGTTGTTGAGAACAAAGTTAATTACTGAGTAAATTTACAGTGAGGCTGTTGTAAGAATTCGTAACATTTTAAAGAGATGCCTGCAAGATGTAGGCAACGGCCTTGCCGCAGTGGAGACACGGGTTCCCGTCAGACCCCCGAAGTTAAGCGCTGTCGGGCGTGGCCGGCACTTGGATGGGTGACCGTCTGGGCCGCCATGCAGTGTTGCCATTTTTCGGGGCGCACTCAGCCTCTAGAAGTCAATTGAGGAGCTACTCGACCGAATAGTAGCGGCTCTGGTCAAAGAAATCCACCATAACGACCGGGAGAGTGGTGTGCTGACCACATGCCCCTCGTATCCGAATCCTCATCTGAGGATGACACGGCGGTCGGACGGTGCCGATGGGCCACTAGTGGTTTGAAGACGGAGTGCTACAAGATGTGCGACTATAAGCCCCACACATTATTCTAACCATTTTCTTTCCAGCATATGTACTTTTTGCCCAGGTGTTGGATTACCCCAAAATATTGTTCCATATGACATCAGAGAGTGAAAGTATGCAAAGTGTGTTACCTTGCTAATTTCTATATCCTAAAAATTAGCAATTATTTTGATTGCAAGAGTTGCTGAATCTAGTGGCTTTAGGAGATCCAAAATATGAATTTACCATTTAAGATCCTCATCTACCTGTACACCCAAAAACAGTATGCTCTACCCTGGCTACAGACTTCTGTTGTTGTGTTATATTTTTTGAAGGAACTATACTCCTTGCAGTAGAATATTGGATGTCCTGTGTTTTTTGAAAGTTCAGAGCGAGCCCATTCGCAGAAAACCAATCAATATCTTTTCCAAAGACATTATTTGTATCATTTTCTATTGGAGTTTCTTTTACTGGATTAATAATGATGTTCGTGTCATCAGTAAACAGTGTCAGTCTAGCTTCTTATTTCAGATAAGAAGGGAGATCATTCACATAAACCAAGAACATACAGGGACCCATGATCGAGCCCTGTGGAACACCTAATGTAATTCCACCCCAGTCTGATGCAGTGGGAAACTTCCTTAAATCACTTAAACCATATAAAGAGACTTTTTGCTGCCTGTTCTGTAGGTATGACTTCAACCGCTCATACGTTGTTCCATTTATACCACAGAATTGTAATTTCTGTAACACAATGTCATGGGTCACACAAACGCTTTGGACACATCACAGAAAATTCCTATTGGTGACATTTTACTATTTAAAGACTGTATTACGTGGGCAGTAAAACTGTACATTGCTGTCTCAGTAGAACAGCCTTTCTGAAATCGAAACTGTGATTTGCTAAGTATCTCATTACTGCAGCGATGGCCAACCTCTCTTGAATATATAGCTTTCTCGACGGTTTTTGAAAATGCTGTGATCAAGGACACTGGCCAGTAATAATTGACATTTGTGGTGTCCCCATATTTGCAGAGAGGCTTAACAAGGGCATATTTTAACCTGCCTGGGAAAATACGTTGAGTTAGCGATGCATTACAGGTGTGACTCAGAACACCAGCCGTAACTGCACCGCATTGTTTTAATATCTTGTTGGAGATGTCATCTACTGCAACAGAACATTTATTTTTCAGAGATTTAATGATTTTCCTTATTTCACAAGCTGACTCTTCCATGTACTGCTTGGCTTCCTCTTTTGAACTATTCTCACCAATTTTTTCACCTACACTTAAGAAATGGTTCTTAAATACATTAGCTGCTCGTGTACTGTTGGTTAAGACGGTCTCATTCTCTTTTATAGTAATACTACCTACCCCAGTTGTTACTTTTTCTGTCTTTCTTCTAAAAACATTCCAGAAAGATTTGATTTCATTGCTTGAGTTGTTTTATCTAATATACATATTTTACCCCTTTCTGTGCCAAAGAGTGTTTAAGTAGAGGATAGTGTAAGTCATTCTTTCTTCTGTTCTTATAATCATGAATGTCACTGTTGGTTTTAAACGTCCATGTCCCGGCCGGTGTGGCCGAGCGGTTCTAGGCGCTACAGTCTGGAACCGCGCGACCGCTACAGTCGCAGGTTCGAATCCCGCCTCGGGCATGGATGTGTGTGATGTCCTTAGGTCAGTTAGGTTTAAGTAGTTCTAAGTTCTAGGGGACTGATGACCTCACATGTTAAATCCCATAGTGCTCAGAGCCATTTGAACCATTTGAACATTCCGTAGCACCGTCTTTTGTCACACAATAAGAGAATAGCTGTGTGAACAGTGCATAATAGTTACAAATAAAATATATGACATGTGCGTAAAAGTTTCCATTTTGTGTCCTTCTTGACATCTGATCTTTTTGTGTCTTATGAGATGTCAACAAGTACACAACAAGAAACATTTTTACACGTCATATGTATTTTATTTGTAACTATTGTGCACTGTTCGCGCGCCTATTCTTTTATTATTTTTGATTTTCTGACAAGTTTTCTCAATATGTTACAATAATTTTTGTAGGGTAAAATTACTTCTGGGTGTTTACTAATTCTTGCTGCCTCATCCAATTTTCTTTTCCTTTCTGAAGAAACTTTAATACCTGTAGTGATCCAAGGTTTCTCTTAAAACTGTTTGGTTTTACATTTAGTAATTTTTTTAGGCAACAGTAAACTTTCCCTGAAGTGCTCTGTAGATACCAGGTTGTTCGATGTTAACAAATTTCTGTTTCTGAGTAACGGATTTCTAAGTATTGCGAGTGTATATTTTATATCCTCCTGGCGTCACCAGTTATTCTGCTGCCCAAATAGCACAACTCGTCATTTCAATTACTAATCAAAATAATATGCGAATATTCACAGTAAGCTAAAATTCGGTACAAAAATGCGAGATGATCTTTTATTTCTAGGGAAATGCTGTTCCGAATCCCTATTACAAGGTCGTAGGACTTGTAGAGAGGAGTTGGCGACAGTTTATAAGTGGTTTCAAAATTTTCGGAGTGGCCATATGGGCACAAGTGATGCTGAACGTTCTGGACGTCCTGTGGAGGTTACGACTCCAGAAATCATTGATAAAATCCATGATATGGTGATGGATGACAGAAGAGTTAAGGTGCGTGAGATTGCTACTGCCGTGGGCATCTCGAATGAACTGATTCGTAATATTTTGCATAAACATTTGGACATGAGAAAGCTATCCGCAAGATGGGTTCCGCGACTGCTCGCGCTTGACCAAAAATGGAATCGTGTGAAGTGTTGCAAGGATGGTTTGTAGCTGTTCAGGAAGAGTCCGCAGGACTTTAAGCGTAGTTTCGTCACTGTGGATGAAACGTGGATACATTACTATACTCCAGAGATAAAACAACAATCTAAACAATGTGTTACCAAGGTAGAATCAGCACCAAAAAGGGTGAAGACCATTCCTTCGGCCGGAAAGGTTATGGCGACTGTCTTTTGTGGTTCGCAAGGGATAATCCTCATCGAGTATCCGGAAAAGGGTAAAACTATTACAGGTGCATATTATTCATCGTTATTTCATCGTTTGAAAACCGAGCTGCAAGAAAAACGCCGGCGATTGGACTGCAAGAAAGTCCTTTTCCATCAAGACAATGCACCACCACACACCTCAGCAGTTGAGGTCGAAAAATTAATGGAAACAGGATTCGAACTCGTTTCACATCCCCCCTATTCTCCAGACATGGCTCCATCGGACTACTATTTGTTCCCCAATTTGAAGAAATGGCTGGCGGGACAAAGATTTTATAGCTATTTTGCAGACTTGGACAATTTCTACTATTCGGAAGGGATCAACAAATTAGAACAGCGTTGGACGAATTGTATAAGTCTAAAAGGAGACTATGTCGAAAAATAAAAAAAAGGTTTAACCCCAAACACGTAAGTAGTTTTTGTTTTTGCTCGGACTTTTCAAACGCCCCTCGTAAAATTTTGATAGGAAAAATGTCCAGTAATGTACTGTCTTGATGTAGAGGGTGGTTATAATTAAACTTTTACTACTTTAGGGGGCCACTTCGAAGAATGAATGACCGTCGGAGAATGAATCTTTGTGGAAACATTTATAAAGCCACATTAGACGTTAACATTTGTTGATTGTGTACCATATTTACGTTCCAGGTTAGAAACGGTGTTGATTGTGACGAGTAACTGTTTCCACGACATCCTGGAACCCGACTAGACATACCATTTCACGATTGTTCGCAGTTCTTTGCGAACGGTGGACCGTGGTGCGTTCAGCTGAGGTGACACCGCTTGCGTACTGCTCGAAGATCACACACACTGCGTCCAGCATTCTCAGCTGTCTCAAGAGCACACAGTGGCTCCGGGAACACTCTCCTGTGTTTAAACACTTCCGCTGGCCACCAACCTGCCCAGACATGAACATTATTGAGCATACCTGGGATGCCTTGCAAAGTGCTGTTCAGAAGAGATCTCCACCCACTCGTACTGTTACGGATTTATGGACAGCCCTGCAGGATTCGTGGTGTCAGTTCCCTCCAGCACTACTTCTGATATTAGTCGAGTCCAGGCCAGGCCGTGTTGCGGCACTTCTGCGCGCTCACGGGGGCCTACACGATTCAAGCTGGGGTACCAGTTTCTTTGGCTCTTCAGTGTATTTCCAAATGCGTTCCTATCCCGGTTTTTAACGTTGTGTATAACAGCACACTCCCAGAGGATGTGGTCAGGGCTACGTGTTGCACCACATGCAATAGTGGGCTGTTGAACTTTTAATAAGCAGCTGGGATGCAGACCACGTCCCGACAGGTGGTATACAGCTCCATTGGTCGGAAGGAAGTATGTCATTCTTCTTATTTGTTTCGTGGTAGCAAGGATCTGGTAGGCTCTCCTCCATATTTCAGCCCTGTCCCAGCTTTCTTGCCATTCTCTATCAATGCACGCTTTTATTTCCGTATTCAGTCCAGCTCTTGTGCCCAGTATCTCCTTTACCGATTTTGGAACCAATATTGAACACCTCTCTTTCATACTGCTAGGCCTAGAGCTAGCAAGCTAGTTCGACGACACCCTCGTTGGCGCCCACCCACCTTTATTGAGGCTTTTAAAGATGAATACGTACACTGACAGCCTGTAAAGTAGTCCTAGGCGCCTGCAGTCAGGCAACCCCTCAACACTCCTCTGATCGCAAATGCCTGCTAGTAGGCGCCTAGGATCACTTCACAAGTCATCTCTGTATACGTATGTGTTTGAAAGCCTCAACAAAGTGGGCGGGTACCACAGAGTGCGTTCTTAAAGTGGAGGGTCTTATTAAACCAGGGTCTTATTTAACCATTCGCCATTTTATTGATATATGTGTCAATGTCGCACTCCCTCTCACTCCTCCCCTCCCCCCCTCCCCAATGTTCATGCTATAGGAGGGTGCAAAATAGGACGACTGAAAATCTGTAAGCATCCTATCGTGTTTCCAATAGTGTTAAAATTTCGTGGAATAGTTTTGAACAGTCCCTAATGGTACAAACCTGTACAATAGATCAAACATAGTGGTCATGTCCAACAGGGATGTAGCCCACAATGTCCTTATAGAAGGGCTGAAACGCCTGGGAATATCACCAGTGTTAAAGATTGCCATCACAGTGCGAACTGTCATTTAGGGCCGCGAAATGTGAGGAAATCTGCACCCCAATGAAATGGGTAGTTCCGTTGACGCGCATTTATGCTGGAGTAAGCTATCGCCAGCACTCTGGTCCAGCACTCCGGTTTGCAAAGATGAAACGTGGAGATCGATTAATAGGCGCTGGATCAAGCGCCCTTATCACGAGAGAGGCCAGAGGCACACCCACAAGCAACGCGCCGCCAACGCCCTCTCGACAGCTGACTGCAGGGGCTCACTCACTCACTCACTCACTCAAAAAAAATGGTTCAAATGGCTCTGAGCACTATGGCACTTAACTTGTGAGGTCATCAGTCCCCTAGAACTTAGAACTACTTTAACCTAACTAACCTAAGGACATCACACTCATCCATGCCCGAGGCAGTCGCAAGGTTCCAGACGTAGTGCCTAGAACCACTCAGCCACCGCGGCCAGCTCACTCACTCTGTCAGTCATCCAGTTTGGCGTCTGTCAGTGTACTCGCAAAGTGGGTTTGGTTCATCACAACCTACGAGAGTGCACAGCGACCGCATGAGTGATTATAGCAGGACTAGTTTACTTAATCCAAAATTATACATCAATCTGCAAGAAGACTATTACTGGTGAGGTTGTGCCACAGCACATGGACTCTATTACAGTTAACTAAATGTCTCCTGTTCATGGAAATAAACAACTGTCTTAATCCACGTGTGCATTTATATTGTAGAAGGAGGATACCGGCCACCCAAAACAACATCCTCTGCCTTGCTTCTTTACAGTACAAGACTCTACACCTTTATGCCACCTGCTGAGGCCTTTTCGTGTCGATTCTGAGCTGCGGTGTGTCTGAAATGGCCAGCTGGTGTGGCCGTGCAGTTCTAGACGCTTCAGTCTGGAGCCGCGTGACCGCTACGGTCGCAGGTTCGAATCCTGCCTCGGGCATAGATGTGTGTGATGTCCTTAGGTTAGTTAGGTTTAAGTAGTTCTAAGTTCTAGGGGACTGATGACCTCAGATGTTAAGTCCCATAGTGCTCAGAGCCATTTGAACCATTTTTTTGTCTGAAATGTTTTCCTCGACCACTAGCAAGAAAACCGCTTCATTCCATAACTGGGTGTAGCGGTTGTCACCTCTAACGCACAGGTGTCGAAAGGAGGGGTGGAATATTGCTAAAAGGGCACGGGGAGTGACACCCTGCCCATCGTGTGACACAATCATGGTGGGATTGAGCAGAATTTTGGTGAAAATTGGTGCCGTGAGGTGTCATTTACTCAACTTACACGTCACACAAACTTCTGAGGTGTGGCCTTTTTTTTCTGCATGTGTCGACACCTTGTGTATTGTGTGTTGAGCTGGGGACCTAGAAACGATGGAAAGACTTCGTCCCGCCATAGCCCTCAATGGAACACAACCCCGCAACAGGCCACAGCAGTACACCCACCCCACCGCCGCCCCACACCGAACCCAGGGTTACTGTGCGGTTCGGCCCCCAGTGGACCCCCCGAGGAATGTCTCGTACCAGACGAGTGTAAACCCAAATGTTTGCATGGTAGAGTAATTATGTTGTACGCGTATGCAGCTGTATTGCAAATACATAGAAAGAAGGATCCTTTATATGATAGCGGAGCAAACACTGGTAGCAGTTACTTCTGTAAAATATCTGGGAGTATGCGTGCGGAACGATTTGAAGTGGAATGATCGTATAAAATTAATTGTCGGTAAGGCGGGTGCCAGGTTGAGATTCATTGGGAGAGTCCTTAGAAAATGTAGTCCATCAACAAAGGAGGTGGCTTACAAAACACTCGTTCGACCTATACTTTAGTATTGCTCATCAGTGTGGGATCCGTACCAGGTCGGGTTGACATAGGAGATAGAGAAGATTCAAAGAAGAGCGGCGCGTTTCGTCACAGGGTTGTTTGGTAAGAGTTTAGCAAACTCGAGTGGCAGACTCTGCAAGAGAGGCGCTCTGCATCGCGGTGTAGCTTGCTCGCCAGGTTTCGAGAGGGTGCGTTTCTGGATGAGGTATCGAATATATTGCTTCCCCCTACTTATACCTCCCGAGGAGATCACGAATGTAAAATTAGAGAGATTCGAGCGCGCACGGAGGCTTTCAGACCGTTCTTCCCGCGAACCATACGCGACTGGAGCAGGAAAGGGAGGTAGTGACCGTGGCACGTAAAGTGCCCTCCGCCACACACCGTTGAGTGGCTTGCGGAGTATAAATGTAGATGTAGATGTAGAGGCAATGTTTGCACAGCAATTGCTTACATATTGTAAGGAGGAATAAGGGGAACCAGCCCGCATTCGCCGAGGTAGATGGAAAAACGCCTTAAAAACCATCCACAGGCTGGCTGGCTCACCGGACCTCGACATTAATCTGCCGGGCGGATTCGTGCCGGAGACCGGCACGCCTTCCCGTTCGGGAAGCAGCGCGTTAGACCGCGCGGCTAGCCGGGCAGGCTGTCGACACCTTACTGTTTGAATCGTTGCTGGGCCGAAGGGTGAAATGCCAGGGCTTCACGCTTTTGCACCACTACAGAGAAAGGCTGTAGGCAGCTTTGAGTCAAATTTCAAACTTGCGTCGGAATGCGAGATAATTACAGGGTTTCGAGAAAGCGATCCTTTAATCCTGTTGTGTATCGGGTCAGTTTTCTTTTGCTCATCCTGTAGAATGTCCTCTCCACCATGAACCATCCGGTGCCTCGTGTGGATTACCAGCGAAGACGACTAGATCCTCACACTTGAGTTTAATCTGTAACCTGGATTGTGTAGAGTAATCCGGCTGTATCCACACTGTGTTCTGCTCTTCGCGACAGGCAGTCTGAGCCATTTCCAGTAACGCCGGAAATCGGCCGTCTTATCGTGTCGAGTCAACACTTCAGGTCGGCACCCATACCTGATCAATTCCTTGTAGATAGCGGCTGCTCAGTACCTGCCACGCCCTCTGATAGCGCCCACTATCTGGAGATAAAGACTCTTATATTTCTGCTATCCTGCCGTGGCCAAACTGTGACTCATTAGCGGGAGATAAGCTTCCATCTGCGGATGGCCTTTTATGTGGAGATGATAGTTGCTAACCGTGAAGAACTGTGGGTGTATTCCCTCTGAGAAATATGCTCTTAGTTTGATGTGAACTACTTCATTGTGTGCACTATGAATTACGAGGGCAAGACAAAAGATAAAGTGTTTTTTTTCTTTTTTTTTACGGCATTGTAAGTGACACAGTTTAACTACTAAATATCCATCAGCCTCTACACACTTGGTCTTCCATTTTATAAGCTCCCTAAACGCCGTATGTAACTATTTTTTTTTTTACTCCTCTCGAACAAACCACGAAGGCCCAACGGTACCGACCGGCCGCCGTGTCGTCCTCAACCAACAGACATCACTGGACGCGGATATGGAGGGGTATGTGGTCAGCACACCGCTCTACCGGCCGTATGTCAGTTTACGAGACTGGAGCCGCTACTTCTCAATCGAGTAGCTCCTCAGTTTGTCTCACAAGGGTTGAGTGCACCCCGCTTGCCAACAGCGCTCGGCAGACCGGATGGTCACGCATCCAAGTGCTAGCCCAGCCCGACGGCGCTTAACTTCGGTGATATGACGGGAACCGGTGTTACCACTGCGGCAAGGCATGTAACGGTTGTTGGTGGTATCAAAATTAAGGTCCAGATACTCGTGTAATAGCCAGGGGCTGAAACTGGGGCTAACAAAAAAAATGTTCATATGTGTGTGAAATCTTATGTAACTTAACTGCTAATGTCATCAGTCCCTAAGCTCAAAATTAAGGTCTAGATACTCGTGTAATAGCCAGGGGCTGAAACTGGGGGTAACAAAAAAAAAATGTTCAAATGTGTGTGAAACCTTATGGGACTTAACTGCTAATGTCATCAGTCCCTAAGCTATCACACTGCTTAACCTAAATTATCCTAAGGACAAATACACACACCTATGCCAGAGGGAGGACTCGAAACTCCGCCGGGACCAGCCGCACAGTCCATGACTGCAGCGCCTCAGACCGCTCGGTTAATCCCGCGCGGCACGATGGGGGTAACAAATGGTTCAAATGGCTCTGAGCACTATGCGACTTAACTTCTGAGGTCATCAGTCGCCTAGAAATTAGAACTAATTAAACCTAACTAACCTAAGGACATCACACACATGCATGCCCGAGGCAGGATTCGAACCTGCGACCGTAGCGGTCGCTCGGTTCCAACTGTAGCGCCTAGAACCGCACGGCCACTCTGGCCGGCTGGTGGTAACAAAGCTGAAGCAGAAACACTGCACTTCGTCTTCAGTCTGAAGTTTCGGTGGTAAAATATAGGGAGCGAAAGTTTATGTGCAGCCTGCAGCGATTCTAGACTACAGTTGTAAACAGTCAACAGTCCAATATCGGTGTTGACGGGCCCAGGCTAGGCGTAAAGTTTGTCGTGCACTCATCAAGGGTACACGAATGGGTCTTCGGCTCCGAAAGCCCATACCGATGATGTTTCGTTGAATGGTTGGCACGCTGACACTTATTGATGGCCCAGCATTGAAATCTGCAGCAATTTGCGAAAGGGCTGCATTCCTGTCACGTTCAACGATTCTCTGCAGTCGTCGTTGTTCCCGTTCTTGCAGATTCTTTTTCCGGCCAGAGCAGTGTCGGAGATTTGATGTTTTGCCGGATTCCTGATCTTCACAGTACACTCGTTGAAATGATCGTGCGGGAAAATCCCCATTGCATGGCCGCTTCGGAGTTTGTGTCCCATCGCCCGTGCACCGACTATAACACCACGTTCAAACTCACTTAAATCTAATCTTGATAACCTGCCACTGTAGCAGCAGGAACCGATCCAACAACTGCACCAGACACGTGTTGTCGCTAGCCGCACTGGTCGAGCGGTTCTAGGCGTTTCAGTCCGGAACCACTCCGCTGCTACGGTCGCAGGTTCGAACCCTGCCTCGGGCATGGATGTGCGATGTCCTTGGGTTAGCTAGGTTCAAGTAGTTCTAAGTTTAGGGGACTGATGATCTCAGCTGTTAAGTCCCATAGTGCTTACAGCCATTTGACCCATTTGAACACTTGTTGTCTTATATAGGCGTTGCCGACCGCAGCGCCGTATTCTACCTGTTTACATAGTCCTGTATTTGAGTACGCATTCCTACACCAGTTTCTTTGGAATTTCAGTGTATCTGTTCAACTGAGCGGCGTGGCGCGGAGGTTTACACACTGGACACGCTTTCGGGAGGACGACGGTTCAAACCCGCCGCCGGTCGTGCAGATCTACGTCTTCTGTGATTCCCTAAAGCGCTCCAGGCAAATTCTGGGACGGCTCCCTCAAAAGCGCACGGCCGATTACTTTCTCCGTGCTTTCGTAATCCCAGTTTGTGCGCAGTCTGTAATGACCTCGCTGTCGACGGGACGTTAAACGCTTGTCTTCCACCCTTCCTTCCTGCAAACCACCATTTCTCATTTTCTCGTAAACTTTTTTTCACTCGTGATATGGAAAAGCAGGAGAGTGGGACTCACTTCCAGAAGATCGCTTTCGTCTGTTTCGTGATGGTATTTTTGCCCATGTAAACGTGTATGTGCCGGAAACGTATACATCTACATCCATACTCCGCAAGCCACCTGACGGTGTGTGACGGACGGTACTTTGAGTACCTCTATCGGTTCTGCCTTCTATTCCAGTCTCGTATTGTTTGTGTAAAGATTGATGGCGGTATGCCTCTGTGTGGGCTCTAATCTCTCTTATTTTATCCTCACGGTCTCCTCGCGAGATACACGTAAGAGGGAGCAATATACTGCTTGACTCCTTCGGTGAAGGTATGTTCTCGAAACTTCGACAAAAGCCCGTACCGAGCTACTGAGCGTCTCTCCTGCAGAGTCTTCCACTGGAGTCTATCTATCATGTCCGTAACGCTTTCGCGATTACTAAATGATCCTGTAACGAAGCGCGCTGCCCTCCGTTGGATCTTCTCTATCTCTTCTATCAACCCTATCTGGTACGGATTCCACACTGCTGAGCAGTATTCGAACAGTGGGCGAACAGGCGTACTGTAACCTACTTCCTTTATTTTCGAATTGCATTTCCTTAGCATTCTTCCAATGAATCTCAGTCTGGCATCTGCTTTACCGACGATCAACTTTATATGATCATTTCATTTTACGTCACTCCTAATGCCTACTCCCAGATAATTTATGGAATTAACTGCTTCCAGTTGCTAACCTGCCATATTGTAGCTAAATTATAAAGGATCTTTCTTTCTATGTATTCGCAGCACATTACACTTGCTACATTGAGATTCAGTTGCCATTCCCTGCACCATGCCGCAATTCGTTGCAGATCCTCCTGCATTTCAGTACAATTTTCCATTATTACAACCTCTCGATAGACCACAGCATCATCCGCAAAAAGCCTCAGTGAAATGGTTCAAATGGCTCTGAGCACTATGGGACTTAACATCAATGGTCATCAGTCCCCTACAACTTAGAACTGCTTAAACCTAACTAATCTAAGGACATCACACACATCCATGCCCGAGGCAGGATTCGAACCTGCGACCGAAGCAGTCGCGCGGTTCCGGACTGCGCGCCTAGAACCGCTAGACCACCGCGGCCGGCGCCTCAGTGAACTTCCGATGTCATCCACAAGGTCATTTATGTATATTGTGAATAGCAACGGTCCTACGACACTACCCTGCGGCACACCTGAAATCACTCTTACTTCGGAATACTTCTCTCCATTGAGAATGACATGCTGCGTTCTGTTATCTAGGAACTCTTCAATCCAGTCACACAATTGGTCTGATTGTCCATATCCTCTTACTTTGTTCATTAAATGACTGTGCCGGCCGGGTGGCCGTGCGGTTCTAGGTGCTACAGTTTGGAACCGCGCGACCGCTACGGTCGCAAGTTCGAATCCTGCCTCGGGCATGGATGTGTGTGATTTCCTTAGGTTAGTTAGGTTTAAGTAGTTCTAAGTTCTAGGGTACTGATGACCTCACAAGTTAAGTCCCATAGTGCTCAGAGCCATTTGAACCATTTTTTTAAACCACTGTGGGGAACTGTATCGAACGCCTTGCGGAAGTCAAGAAACACGGCATCTACCTGGGAACCCGTGTCTGTGGCCCTCTGAGTCTCGTGGACGAATAGCGCGAGCTGGGTTTCACACGATCGTCGTTTTCGAAACCCGTGCTGATCCCTACAGAGTAGATTTCTAGTCTCCAGAAAAGTTATTCTACTCGAACATAATACGTGTTCCAAAATTCCACAACTGATCGACGTTAGAGATATAATTCTGCACATCTTTTCGACGTCCCTTCTTGAAAACGGGGATGACCTGTGCCCTTTTCCAATCCTTTGGAACGCTACGCTCTTCTAGAGACCTATGGTACACCGCTGCAAGAAGGCAGGGCAAGTTCCTTACCGTACTCTGTGTAAAATCGAGCTGGTATCCCATCAGGTCCAGCTTCCTTTCCTCTTTTGAGCGATTTTAATTGTTTCTCTGTTCCTCTGTCGTCTATTTCGATATCTACCATTGTCGTTCTACAATCGCCGGCCATGTTGACAAACAGGTGATTTCCATTGCTGTAGCACGCAGTGTTGGCTGCAATGATCCCCAGCGCTATTGTTGAGCTATTTTGACGGCAACATGCAATTTGTATTGGCCGTGTATGTTGCCATAAAGAGTCGCCGACAGTGTTACCAAACAGGTGTCGAACACGTGCAGTAGGCAATGTTGGCAAGAATGTAGAGTGAGCCTAATTGGCAGCAGTATGAAATTTCTATTGGAACCGTATGTTGCCCCAAACAGTCGCAGGTAGTGTTGCGGAAGAGGCGGCTTCAGTTCGTGCAGTAAGCAATGTTGACCGCAAGATTGCCTAGCAATATTGCCGGGCTACTTTGTTGGCAGTTTTTTTATGTGTGTGGTGTCCGCGAAGTGCAACTGACTTTGTGGCTGGAATTCTGTGTGTCAGGTACACCGATTTGCCAGAACATTATGACCACCGACCTACTATCCATATAAAGCTGTTCGGGCGATTGCAGCGTCACCTGGCGAGGAATGGCTGCTAGTCAGACACACACAGACACACATCAGTGAGCGCGCTGTCTCAGGCCACCAGTCCCCTAGAACTTAGAACTACTTAAACCTAACTAACCTAAGGACATCACACACATCCATGCCCGAGGCACGATTCGAACCTGCGACCGTAGCGGTCGCGCGGTTCCAGACTGTAGCGCCTAGAACCGCTGGGCCACCGGCGGCCGGCTATCAGAATTTGACGGAGGGCAGATGGTGATGGTCGGAGGTTGGGCACGAGAATTTCGAAAACTGCACGACTTGTCGGGTGTTCGAGGAGTTCTGTGGTGAGTGCTTTCAACACGTTGCGAAAGCAAGGTGGAATTACGTCTAGACGTCGTGGGATTTGGTGGCCACCCTCATTACAGATGTCGAACGTCGTAGGCTGGGCAGACTGGTAAAGCAGGACAGGCGGCGAACTGTGACAGAACTAACATCAGACTTTAGCCCGCCCGGTTAGCCGTGCGGTCTAACGCACCGCTATCCGGATTGGGAAGGAGCGCCTGGTCCCCGGCACGAATCCGCCCAGCGGATTTGTGTCGAGGTCCGGTGAGCCGGCCAGTCTGTGGATGGTTTTTAGGCGGTTTTCCATCTGCCTCGGCGAATGCAGGCTGGTTCCCCTTATTCCGCCTGAGCTGCACCATGTCGGCGGTTGCTGCGCCAACAAGTTCTCCACGTACGCCTATACCGGCATTACTCTACCACGCAAACACAGGGGTTACACTGGGGGGGTCCACTGGGGTCTGAACTGCACAATAACCCTGAAAGAGTTGTTCGGTGTGGGGTGGTGGAGGGGGTATTGTGGTCTGCAGTAGTCGTAGTGGGGTTGCGGACCACTGCGGCTTCAGCGGGTACGGAGCCTCTCCGTCGTTTCTAGGCCCTCGGTTAACATACAATACATCAGACTTTAATGCTGGACAGAGTACAAACACTCCTAACAATGGGCCTCCAAAGCAAGCGACAATGTTAACACCACGAAATCGGCAACCAAGTCTGAAACGGACGCGTGATAATCGGCACTGGACATTGGCAACGCGTTGTATGGTCTCATTAATCCCGATGCCGTCTTCATATGCGATATCTGTTGGCGGTGTACCAAGCGCAAATAGCCTCTGGTAGAGTTGCCAAACAAGCAGCGCCAATTCGTAGCGCTTCGATGTTGCACAGCTACATTGGCGGGCAGTATAATCTACTATATCCAGTATCAGTCGACTGTGTACGTTGCTGCAAGCAGTCGTCGGTTACGTTGCCGAAAAAGTGACCGCACTTCATGTAACGCCAATGTTGATCGGCAACTTTCTCATGCAATATTGGCGGCAATATGCAGTACCTATTCGCCGTGTACCTTGCACAAACAGTCGCTGGCAGTTACAGAACAAGTAGCTCCAGTTCGTATAGTGCAAATATCGCCCGCAACGTTGCCAGGCAATATTGACGACAATATGTAGCAACTATTGGCAGTGTACGTTCTTGACCCAACAGGTTAGCTGATCTTGGACTCAGATAGACGCACGGGCCCCGGATCGAATCCGCCCGGCGGATTAACTACGAGGGCCAGCCTGGATGTGGTTTTTAGGCGGTTTTCCACATCCCACGGGGTGAATACTGGGCTGCTCCTCACGTCCTGCCTCAGTTACACGACTTGCAGACATTTGAAACACATTCGCACTATTTCATGATTTACGCCAGACACCAATTTTGTCCTGGGGGGGGTAGGAAGGGCACCCGGCCACACCTTCCAACTAACCATGCCAAATCCGTACTTACCCTGATGACCCTGTGCTCCATGTCGGATAAAGGCAGTAGTCAAAGAAGAAGAAGATTGGCAGTGTATGCTCTTACAATGGCAACATTGCCTGCTTATGTTGCTCGGCAATATTGACGGCAACGTGTAATATCTATTGGCCGTGTACCTTGAGGACATAGTCAATGGCAGTGTTGCCAAATAAGTAGCTCCAATTCCAAGAGCGTCAATGTTGCCTTAAAGCATTGCCAGGCAATATTGTCGAAATATCTAACATCTGGTGACTGTCTAGCTTGCGCAAACAGTCGCCGGCAATGCTGCTGAACGAATAGCTCCAGTCCGTATATAGTCAGTGTTGTCCGTCGACGTTGTTGAGCAATACTGACAAAAATATGCAATATGTATTGGCTGTATACGTTGCCACAAACAGTCGCTGGCAGTGGTGCCGAACAAGTAGCTCCAGTATGTATAGCGCGAATGTCGCACAGCAACGTTGCCGGGCAATATTGGCTGCAATATGCGATAGCTATTGGCGGTGTACCATGCGCAAATTGGTAGTGTTGCCAAACAAGCAGCGCCAATTCGTAGTGCTTCGGTGTTGCACGGCTGTGTTGCCAGGTAGTATTATCGACTATACTTAGCATCTGTCGACTGTGTACGTTGCTGCAAGCAGTCACCGGCTATGTTGCCGAGAAAGTGACCACAGTTCACATAGCACCAGTGTTGCTCGGTAACTTTCTCATGCAATATTGGCGGCTGTATGCAGTATCTATTGGCCGTGTACCTTGCGCGAACAGTCGCTGGCAGTTACAGAACAAGTAGCTCCAGTTCGTATGGTGCCAATATCGCCCGCAACGTTGCCAGGCAATATTGACGACAATATGTAGCATCTATTGGCGGTGTACGTTCTTGACCCGCCAACTTAGCCGAGAGCGCTAATACGCTGATTTCTGGACTCGGATAGGCGCGCCGGCCCCGCATCGAAGCCGCCCGTCGGATTCACGACGAAGGCCGGTGTCCGAACCAGCGTGGATGTGGCTTTTAGGCGGTTTTCCACATCCCACTAGGTGAATACCCCACGACCTGCCTGACTTACACGACTTGCAGACATTTGAAACACGTTCGCACTATTTCATGATTTACGCTAGACACAGACACCTGGGGTACACCAATTCTGTCCTGGGGTAGGAATGGTATCAAGCCACCCATTCCAATTAACCATGCCAAATTCGTGCTTAACCCTGACGACCCTGCGCACCATGCAGGATAAAGGCAGTCGTCAAAGAAGAGGAAGATTGGCAGTGTACATTCTTATATTACCAACGCTGCCCAGTTATGTTGCCGGGCAATATTGACGGCAACGTGTAATATCTATTGGCCGTGTACCTTGAGGACATAGTCAATGGCAGTGTTGCCAAATAAGTAGCTCCAATCCCTAGAGCGTCAATGTTGCCTTAAAGCATTGCCAGGCAATATTGTCGAAATATCTAACATCTGGTGACTGTCTAGCTTGCGCAAACGGTCGCCGGCAATGCTGCTGAACGAATAGCTCCAGTCCGTATACAGTCAATGTTGTCCGTCGACGTTGTTGAGCAATACTGACAAAAATGTGCAATATGTATTGGCTGTATACGTTGCCACAAACAGTCGCTGGCAGTGGTGCCGAACAAGTAGCTCCAGTATGTATAGAGCGAATGTCGCACAGCAACGTTGCCGGGCAATATTGGCTGCAATATGCGATAGCTATTGGCGGTGTACCATGCGCAAATTGGTAGTGTTGCCAAACAAGCAGCGCCAATTCGTAGTGCTTCGATGTTGCACGGCTATGTTGCCAGGTAGTATTATCGACTATACTTAGCATCTGTCGACTGTGTACGTTGCTGCAAGCAGTCACCGGCTATGTTGCCGAGAAAGTGACCACAGTTCACATAGCACCAGTGTTGCTCGGTAACTTTCTCATGCAATATTGGCGGCTGTATGCAGTATCTATTGGCCGTGTACCTTGCGCGAACAGTCGCTGGCAGTTACAGAACAAGTAGCTCCAGTTCGTATGGTGCCAATATCGCCCGCAACGTTGCCAGGCTATATTGACGACAATATGTAGCATCTATTGGCGGTGTACATTCTTGACCCGCCAACTTAGCCGAGAGCGCTAATACGCTGATTTCTGGACTCGGATAGGCGCGCCGGCCCCGCATCGAAGCCGCCCGTCGGATTCACGACGAAGGCCGGTGTCCTAACCAGCGTGGATGTGGCTTTTAGGCGGTTTTCCACATCCCACTAGGTGAATACCCCACGACCTGCCTGACTTACACGACTTGCAGACATTTGAAACACGTTCGCACTATTTCATGATTTACGCTAGACACAGACACCTGGGGTACACCAATTCTGTCCTGGGGTAGGAATGGTATCAAGCCACCCATTCCAATTAACCATGCCAAATTCGTACTTAACCCTGACGACCCTGCGCACCATGCAGGATAAAGGCAGTCGTCAAAGAAGAGGAAGATTGGCAGTGTACATTCTTATATTACCAACGTTGCCCAGTTATGTTGCCGGGCAATATTGACGGCAACGTGTAATATCTATTGGCCGTGTACCTTGAGGACATAGTCAATGGCAGTGTTGCCAAATAAGTAGCTCCAATTCCAAGAGCGTCAATGTTGCCTTAAAGCATTGCCAGGCAATATTGTCGAAATATCCGTTGACTGTCTAGCAAACAGACGGCGGCAATGCTGCCAAACGAATAGCTCCAGTCCGTATGTAGTCAGTGTTGCTCGTCGACGTTGTTGAGCAATACTGACAAAAATGTGCAATATGTATTGGCTGTATACGTTGCCACAAACAGTCGCTGGCAGTGGTGCCGAACAAGTAGCTCCAGTATGTATAGCGCGAATGTCGCACAGCAACGTTGCCGGGCAATATTGGCTACGATATGCGATATCTACTGGCGGTGTACCATGCGCAAATAGCCTCTTGTAGTGTTGCCGAACAAGCAGCTCCGATTCGTAGCACTTCGATATTCGCTGACAGTATTGACGGCAATATGTAGTACCTATTGGCCGTGTCCCTTGCGAAAACAGTCGCTGGCGGTGTTGCCTAATAAGTAACTTTAGTATGTATAGGGCCAGTGTCAGCCGGTTACGTTGCCGGGCAGTGTTGGGGGCTGTATGCAATATGTATTTGCTGTGTACCTTTTTATAGTGTCTGTCGCTCGGCTACATTGTCAACAATATGAAACTTGTATTGGCCGTGCACCTCGCGCAAATCGCCTCTGGCAGTGTTGCCGAACAAGTAGCTCCAATTCATAGCGCTTCAATGTTGCCGGGCAATATTGACGGTAATATGTAGTACCTATTTGCCGTGTACCTCGCGCAAACAGTCGCTGGCGGTGTTGCCGAACAAGTGGCTCCACTACACATAACGTCAGTGTCAGCCGGCTACGTTGCCGGGCAGTATTGGGGGCTGTATGCAATATCTGTTGACTGTGTACCTTTTTATAGTGTGTATTGCGCGGCTGTATTGTCGGGCAATAGTGACGGCAATATGCAACTTCTATTGGCCGTGTGCCTTGCGCAAATAGCCTCTGGCAGTGTTGCCAAACAAAGTAGCTCCAATTCATAGCCCTTCAATATATCTCGGCAATATTGACGGCAATATGCAGTACCTCTTGCCCGTGAACCGGGCGCAAACAGTCGCTGACTGTGTTGCCGAACAAGTGGCTCCAGTACACAAAGCGTCAGTGTAACCCGGCTATGTTGCCGGGCAGTATTGGGGGCGGTATGCAATATCTATTGGCTGTGTACGTTTTTATAGTGTCTGTTGCTCGGCTATATTGTCGGGCAATATTGACAGCTATAGGCAATATCTATTTGCCGCGTACTTCGGGCAAATAGCCTCAGGCTGTGTTGCCGAACAAGTAGCTCCAATTAATAGACCTTCAATATTGACGGCAATATGTAGTACCTATTTGTCGTGTTACTCGCGCAAACAGTCGCTGGCGGTGTTGCCGAACAAGTGGCTCCAGTACACATAACGTCAGTGTTAACCGGCTACGCTGCCGTGCAGTATTGGGGCTGCGTGCATTGGCTGTGTACCTTTTTATAGTGTCTGTTTCTCGGCTACATTGTCCTGCAATATTGACAGCAATATGCAATATCTATTTGCCGCGTAACTCGAGCAAATCGCCTCTGGCAGTGTCGTCGAACAAGTATATCCGATTCGTGGAGCTTCAATAGTGCCGGACAATATTGACGGCAATACGCAGCACCTCTTGACCAAGTACCGGGCGCAAACAGTCGCTGGCGGTGTTGCCGTACAAGTGTCAGCCTGCTACGTTGCCGGGCAGTATTGGGGGCTGTATGCAATATCTGTTGACTGTGTACCTTTTTATAGTGTCTGTTGCTCGGCTATTTTGTCGGGCAATATGACGGCAATATGCAACTTCTATTGGCCGTGTGCCTCGCGCAAATAGCCTCTGGCAGTGTTGCTGAACAAGTGGCTCCAATTCATAGCCTTTTCAATATTGCCCGGCAATATTGAGTACCTATTTGCGGTGTACTTCGCGCAGTCGCTGGCGGTGTTGCCGAACAAGTGGCCCCAGTATGTAAGCGTCAGTGTCAGCCGGCTACGTTGCCGGGCAGCATTGGGGGCAGTATGTAATATCTATTGGCTGTGTACCTTTTTATAGTCTTTTGCTCGGCTATATTGTCGGGCAATATTGACGGCAATATGCAACTTCTATTGGCCGTGTGCCTCGCGCAAATAGCCTCTGGCAGTGTTTCTGAACAAGTAGCTCCAATTCATAGCCTTTTCAATATTGCCCGGCAATATTGACGGCAATATGTAGTACCTATTTGCGGTGTACTTCGCGCAGTCGCTGGCGGTGTTGCCGAACAAGTGGCCCGAGTATGTAAGCGTCAATGTCAGCCGGCTACGTTGCCGGGCAGCATTGGGGGCAGTATGTAATATCTATTGGCTGTGTACCTTTTTATAGTCTGTTCCTCGGCTATATTGTCGGGCAATATTGACGGAATATGCAACTTCTATTGGCCGTGTGCCTCGCGCAAATGGCCTATGGCAGTGTTGCTGAACAAGTAGCTCCAATTCATAGCCTTTTCAATATTGCCCGACAATATTGCCCGGCAATATTGAGTACCTATTTGCGGTGTACTTCGCGCAGTCGCTGGCGGTGTTGCCGAACAAGTGGCCCCAGTATGTAAGCGTCAATGTCAGCCGGTTACGTTGCCGGGCAGCATTGGGGGCAGTATGTAATATCTATTGGCTGTGTACCTTTTTATAGTGTCTGTTGCTCGGCTACATTGTCGGGCAATATTGACAGCAATGTGCAATATCTATTTGCCGAGTACGACGCTGCAAACCAGTCGCCGGCTAGGTTGGCGAACAGGTATAGCGGGCAATGCTCCATACTGTCGGCAATATGCGACTTCTATTGCCCGGGTACGTGTTCCGTCGTAGCGACGAGCCCTCCTCGGCCAGTCTCCGCCGGCGGTGACCTACAGAACGGGCGGCGGCTTGAGCACTCAGTTTTGCGGGACCGGTTTCGTCGCGCAGAGGTTGGCAGCGCGCGCGCCCCCTCCCCGCGGCCGCGGTGACGTAGCCGGCCGGCCGGGCGAGAACAAAGGAGCGGCTGGGCGTCGGGCCAGCTGTGAGCTCCGCGTGTTGCCGGCTGCCGGCTGCTGGCTTTGTGTGTGCGCGGCGCGGGTGGCGAGCAGGCAGCGGTGTGTGTTTCGCCAGCTGAGCGCCAGCTGACACGGCCGGCGTCTGACAGCCAGCGTTCTGCCTTCTCTCCTGACCAGCCCGCCTCAGGTAATAGCCTCGCCGCAATACTCTGTCGAGCTGTGCGGATTGCTGCAGGTCGCTAGCCGTTTCGACCCTGAGCTCATCATCAGAATAAATTATGCACCTATGTTCTAAGCTTAAAGTAAGTCTATACAGTGGTGAACCAAAATTCACGCGCTGGGGCGTCACATTTCTTCCTTGCTTCCTGTTGTGGTCTTCAGTCCTGAGACTGGTTTGATGCAGCTCTCCATGCTACTCTATCCTGTGTAAGCTTTGTCATCTCCCAGTACCTGCTGCAACCTACATCCTTCTGAATCTGCTTAGTGTATTCATCTCTTGGTCTCCTTCTATGATTTTTACCATCCACACTGCCCTCCAGTACTAAATTGGCGATCCCTTGATGCCTGAGAACGTGTCCTACCAACCGATCCCTTCTTCTAGTCAAGTTGTGCCACAAACTCCTCCCCAATTCTATTCTATACCTCCTCATTAGTTATATGATCTACCCATCTAATCTTCAGCATTCTTCTGTAGCACCATATTTCTAAAGCTTCTACTCTCTTCTTGTCCAAGCTCTTTATCGTCCATGTTTCACTTCCATACACGGCTACACTCCATACAAATACTTGACACTTAAATCTACATGACAACAAAAAGAAACAAAAAAATAAAATAAAATGGTTCAAATGGCTCTGAGCACTATGGGACTTAACAAGTGAGGTCATCAGTCTCCTAGAACTTAGAACTACTTAAACCTAACTAACCTAAGGACATCACACACATCCATTCCCGAGGCAGCATTCGAACCTGCGACCGTAGCGACCGCGCGGTTCCAGACTGAAGCGCCTAGAAACGCTCGGCCACACCGGCCGGCGACGATAACAAATATATGTTCTTCAGAAAGGCTTTTCCTGCCATTGCCAGTCTACATTTTATATCCGCTCTACTTTGACCATCATCAGTTATTTTGCTCCGCAAATAGCTAAACTTCTTAACGACTTTAAGTGTCTCATTTCCTAACCTAATACCCTCAGCATCTCCCGACTTAATTCGACTACATTCCATTATTCTCGTTTTGATTTTGTTGATGTTCATCTTATATCCTCGTTTCAAGATACTGTCCATTCCGTTCAACTGCTCATCCAAGTCCTTTGCTGTCTCTGACAGAATTGCAATGTCATCGGCGAATCTCAAAGTTTTTATTTCTTCTCCATGGATTTTAATACCTACTCCGAATTTTTCCTTTGTTTCCTTTACTGCTTGCTCAATATACAGATTGAATAACATCGGGGACAGGCTACAACCCTGTCTCACTCCCTTCCCAACCACTGCTTCTCTTTAATGTGCCTCAACTGCCATCTGGTTTCTGAACAAATTGTAAATAGCCTTTCGCTCCCAATATTTTACTCCTGCCACCTTCAGAATTTGAGAGTATTCCAGTCAACATTGTCAAAAGCTTTCTCTAAGTCTACAAGTGCTAGAAACGTAGGTTTGCCTTTCCTTAATCTATTTTCTAAGATAAGTCGTAGGGTCAGTATTGCCTCCAAACTGATCTTCCCCGAGGTCGGCTTCTACCAGTTTTTCCATTCGTCTGTAAAGTGTTAGTATTTTGCAGCTGCGACTTATTAAACTGATAGTTAGGTAATTTTCACACCTGTCAACACCTGCTTTCTTTGGGTTTGGAATTATTATATTCTTCTTAATAATACGAAATCGTCTGTAACAAAAAATTTTCCTCTGAATATTTTCGGTAGAACATGAACGTCAAAGACAATTTGGCAACACTGCAACCCTTTGAAGACATCAGACTGATTCAAGCCCAAGGCGCAAGAAGTAACTTTTACGAGAGAGAAAAATAAAGATTTGGGAAAAAAAATCTGCAAATCAAGTTAATTAACATTCAGTGATTTAAAATGTGCTTACATTACTTTACAGTGTGTTGAAAAATCAACAAACGACTTCAATAGTGGATGCATCTAGCTATGCTCAGTCGATACATAGTGAAATCTTATTTTTCGAGCAGTGACCTCTTAATTTGTCCGACAAATACCCTCGTTCAGTACTATATATCCGTCCTGTCCACCTGTTTGAGAAGGCAGAATTTCTCGTTGGAATACTCGAGTTAGAGTCCTGGTGTACTCTTCTTCTTATACGTATGGGCCACTGTGGACTACCGTCATTACAACTGTTTCTTTTCTACCACATTTCTCTCACCACTCGTCGATGTTTCTCTCTCCTTCCTTCTGTCCCACTGTCTCCAGTCTTTTTTTGTTGTTGAGTTTTTCGTGTATGTCTTTGGAGTCCAGTAATTGCTTTCTGAGTAACAGTTTTTCCCCATTATCTTGTGTAGTAATTTGGTATTCGTCCATGTGCTTCTCCAACTCCTTTGCGCCATGTGTTATGCATTTTTAATTTATTGCCTGTCTGTTGGGATTCATCCTTGGCATGTGGCCGTAGAGGGCTATTCTTCTTTTTCCAGTCACGCCTGTAATTTTTTAAAATCTCTGTATAAAATTAGTTATTATGATATAAAATTAGTTATTATGACGTCCTCTTTATTGTGTTTGCTCTTCGACTGGTCCCAAAGTTTTGTCTGTGATTTCGGTGCGTGTGTTCTTGTTCTTTCGTTTCACCCTCTTTGGGGTACGCTGGATCAATCATTTCTTTGTGTGTTGTTCTTTTCTTAGGACCCAGTATTTAATTATTCTTTCTGATCTTCTTTTCCTCTCATCTTCCGAGATGAAGGATTTGGACTTTTGTGTAGATTTGTCTTGGAACTGTATGTTCTCATCTTTAGTAATTAATTTAGCTGTTCGATCAATAAGTGAATTTTCTGAAATCTGTAATTCTACGAGGCCTTTCTCAGTTTCTTTAAATCAGTTCGATTTCGTTTTGTGGTTAAGGACAAAGATTTGTTTAGTTAATCTGTTGGAATTCATTCTGAGAAGATGACAATACAAATTTATTCTCCTTTTTCGCATAGTATCTGAAAGTTTTTCAATTTTCTTGTAGAGAGTTTCATTTTTGACGTATATAATCTTATTGTCTTGAAATTTTGGCACTATGATTTTTCTTAAAATTTTTCATTCCTTCAGCTCAAGTTTCTCCATTTTGCCTTTGAAATTCATGTTTAGTGTTTCTGCTGCATACAGTGCTTCTTGCTTAATCACTGTCTTGTAATGTGTAATTTTGGACCCCCATAAAAGGGATATCTTATTGTGTGTATTTTATGTTAGTTGGAAGGCCAATTCAAGTTTATTTTTTCTCTTTTTTACGTGTGTTATTGTTATAATTATTTTTTAATTTCCTAATCTTGATCTGCTCAACAATGCTGCTGCAAAAACTGTTTTACACGATACATGTGCTAAAAACTACAGTTCTTTTAACGTTGAGCGTAAAAATGATGCACCAGACTTGACAGAAATATTCAGTTAAGAGTAATGATCGCCTCAGAATAAGTTACATATGATACAGAGATAACTACAGAACATATCAAGGTCGATATGTGAAATATACTCAAAGCATTCTGTAAGAGCAGCCGACTGCAATGTTTTAAACGCTCTAAAAGTGACAGCATATCCTTCATAAAACCAAAGCGGATAGATCACATGGTCAAATCCAGTGCAGGTGATGAAGCGTAGTCAAACATTAACACGTAGACAGCGCGGCTGTGTGTCATCTCTATGATCGCAGTAGCAATACCTACCATAAAAGAAGCAGGGATAGACCAATGATATAACTGTAGAAAACGGGGAAGCGTAAATCGTTAAATTAAAAACATATGTATAAAAGTGATATAATGATGATATAATGAAAAAGACTACTCTGGTTTCTGTGTTAGTACTAAATATAAGTAATTGCACAAGTTGTATTTGCTGTATATCGATTAACCCTTTAAGTGACAATAATTTTTATCAAGCATAACATGAAATACATTTCACTTCTCTTTGCGAATAGTAATGAATGGTTCAAATGACTCTAACAAGGGAACCTCCACATCACACCCCCTTCAGATGTAGATGAGTTGGCACGGTGGATAGGCCTCGAAAAACTGAACACAGATCATTCTGGTAAACAGGAAAATATACAAACTGAGTAGTCCATGTGCAAGATACGCAACATCAAGGAGCGTGTGCGCTCAGTAGTGGTGTGGTCCCGTGGTTAATGTGAGCAGCTGCCGAACGAGAGGTCTTCGGTTCAATTCTTCCCTCGAGTGAAAAGTTTATTTTCTTTATTTTCGCAAAGTTATGATCTGTCCGTTCGTTCATTGACGTCTCTGATCACTGTAAGAAGTTTAGTGTCTGTGTTTTGCGACCGCACCGCAAAACCGTGCGATTAGTAGAGGAAAGGACGTGCCTCTCCAATGGGAACCGAAAACATTTGATCGCAAGGTCATAGGTCAACCGACTCCTCCACATGAAATCACGTCTGATATATTCTATATGACACTGGTGACGGCATGTGCTTCACATGACAGGAACATGTTGTCGACCCACCTAACTTGTACACTTGGCGAATGGGAAAAAGATTCTTCTACCTTGTCTGATTTAGGTTTTCTTGTGGATGTGATAATCACTCTCAAAAAAGTGATGAAAACATAGGATTTTGTCACATAAACTGAAAATAAAAAAATTAAACTATTCACTCGAGGGAAGACTTGAACCAAGGACCTCTCGTTCGGCAGCTGCTCACACTAACCACGGGACCACGGCGCTCCTGAGCTTACAGTATCCTTGACGTTGCCTATCTTGCGCATGGACTACTCAGTTTGTATATTTTGCTTATTTTTTCATAGTTCCACACAACTTCTTCCTGTTTTCTCTATTGATCTGTGTTCAGTTTTTCAAGGCCTATCCAATGTGCCAACTTACAACTAAATCTGAGGGGGGTGCGATGGGGAGGTTCCCTTGTAAGCACAGTGGGACAGCATCTGAGGTCATCAGTCTCCTAGACTTAGAACTATTTAAACCTAACTAACCTAAGGACATCACACACATCCATGCCCGACGCAGGATTCGAACCTACGACCGTAACAGCAGCGCGGTTCCGGGCTGAAGCACCTTGAACCACTCGACCACAGCGGCCGGCGAATAGCAGTCAATAAAAGCGCTCAAGTTGTTATGTATTTCGAAGTTCACCATGAGTTACCAGGTGGTAAATATTCGTACTGATGAATGAGGAGCACAAAATCTGTGCACAAACGTTTGGAAAAAAAAAAAAAAAATCTGAAGGAAATTAGCACGGTCAACTTCTGTCGGTAAACGTATGCCCTTAGGAGGAAGGCATCTCCCAAAGGACTGGTGTTCAGAATCAACTGTAGACCATGCATCACCCACTGGTCCACTGTGTTACCCAGACTACAACAGACATCGTGGTGGTTATTCAAACGATAGAGATGGTGGCCACATCGTCTACACCGGAGTCTCCTCCAGGTTTTCGACCTAATGCGAGCTCTTTTGTTACCTCCTCCGAGCAGTTCACTGCATCATCAACAAGAACTTGGTGTGTCGTGGAACTATGCGACCTCCATGAAGTCATTCTTGTAGAACTAAAAAAAAAAAAAAAAAAAAAAGCTCACGAATGTAAATATGATCCGTCTAACTACAAAAAAATGAGCAAACAGTATGCCTATTACATTCAAGTGTGTAAATAAACTGTTTCCGTCATGTTGCTAATTTTCAGTACTTACTCAACAAGGGACTGTCAGCGAAAGTATATTATCTCAGCGGCAACATTTTCGCGATGCTTTGCGAAACAATATTACCTGCAATGTTCATTCTTTATTACAAACAGCATTTAATAAGTAAAACTGGAAGCAACGAGGATCTGAATTCACGACAATCCGTTTGTTTTCACTGACAGCGCAGAATAAAAATAGCTTTAAATATGCTTAGAAACGAGTCCCGTATTGGTTTTGTTGTGGACTGGCAAGACAGCCAATCCACAATGACGGGTAGCCGAAAGGCACGCGTTTAAGCTCACGCAGGCTGGCGTGAGGTCTGGAACAGGTCAGGGATATGAGACTAGCAAAAATAGTATGTATCTGTTGGAATACTTAACTTTAATCCATAATTGGTGAACATCGGTCTGACGGTACATGCATCACAAGATAAATAGCAATTGATAATGGCGCCTTGCTAGGTCGTAGCAAATGACGTAGCTGAAGGCTATGCTAACTATCGTCTCGGCAAATGAGAGCGTAATTTGTCAGTGAACCATCGCTAGCAAAGTCTGCTGTACAACTGGGGCGAGTGCCAGGAAGTCTCTCTATACCTGCCGTGTGGCGGCGCTCGGTCTGCAATCACTGACAGTGGCGACACGCGGGTCCGACGTATACCAACGGACCGCGGCCGATTTAAAGGCTACCACCTAGCAAGTGTGGTGTCTGGCGGTGACACCACAGGTTTCATACTGTATAATCTAGGAAACGTGACTGAAAATGAACTTACTGTCGTTTTTAATCCAGGGATGACAAATGCTGGTTGAACACTTAACCACGTCTGAAGATAAGTGTCATAAAGGCCATTGTTAAATATTCATACGGTTACTCAGTTGTTCGCAGATATCCAAAGTGGAACGAGTTAACAAATATTAAAATGGTATATAATGTCAGTATATTAATACTCAAAATGGTTCAAATGGCTCTTAGCACTATGGGACTTAACTTCTAAGGTCAACAGTCCCCTAGAACTTAGAACTACTTAAAACATAACTAACCTAAGGACATCACACTCATCCATGCCCGAGGCAGGATTCGAATCTGCGACGTAGCGGTCGCGCGGCTCCAGACTGTAGCGCCTAGAACCGCTCGGCCACCCCGGCCGGCATATTAATAGTAATAGAATAGATTGTTTGTTGTGGATGACGTAATAAACAGTATTTAATTCCCTCCAGTGGTTCAAAATGGTTCAAATGGCTCTGAGCACTATGGGACTTAACATCTAAGGTCATCAGTCCCCTAGAATTTAGAACTACTTAAACCTAACTAACCTAAGGACGACACACACATCCATGCCCGAGGCAGGATTCGAGCCTGCGACGTAGCGGTCGCGCGGTTCCAGACTGAAGCGCCTGGAACCGCTCGGCCACTCGGGCCGGGCCCTCCAGTGGTATATATGCTTAAGTCTCACTGAATCGGTTCAGAAGCCAAATATAATATTAAGCAGTCTAAAACCGGAAAATTAAAGATGTTACACTTGCGCCTAAAATCGAACTCGCGAACTATAGTATTCTAACGCAAAACTCAACCCACTGTACCAACTGCGAAGGTCAGCTGGACAGTATCATATGAAGCTACTTGTCGAAAATGAGAGTACAATGTTGCCATCTACGTCTCTTCGCTATTGAAAATACGAGTATATACGGGACGAAATTCTTTTAGACGTTTTCGTGCAGTTGGCTTGCAACGAGTCGCTGTGATCTTTCGAGAGCGTGCGAATTGAATACCAGCCTCCACATGAAGTTATCGTCATCTTGCTGTTGATTTTTTTCTCCGTGTTAGCGAACTGAATGTGGTGCCGAAACATGTTTCGGCGGAAAAAAAGCGGGGGGCGGTTTCCAGAAGTCGGGAGTTTAATTTATTATCTATTTGATAATTGACACTCAGAGTAACTTTTCCACAATTCAATTTGTTTCCACTACACATTTTGGAAGCTTAAACCTCTGTCAACTAGGTTTATGTCAGTTTGTCAGTTAATAAGAATTTTGTATGTTGTGCATACGTATTTTTTTTAGCTAGAATGTGATACTGGACCACCCCTCCCCCTCCCTCTGTTATCTTGGTTGTAATGATAATGATCTGTAGGTCTAGGTTAACTTGAAAGATAATCCCGTTGTAAGTTGGCGAAGCCAACGAATGTGTGTATGTCAAATACAGACTGCGGTGACAGATTGCCGTGCAGTGTAGCGTAATGTCTACATTCGCTCCACACTGAACAGCGCTGTGCCATATTTAACGCACGCTTCGCCATACAAACTATAACGTCAAGGTAAATTCAGAAAACCTATATTAGATAATGTACATGGCTCCGACGAGTATTTTATGCGTGTTATATACATATTCTGGTTTTACGACCTCATTTTAGTGCTGCAGTCAGTCCGTTATCTGGTGGTCATCTTCATAATAAGTTTCTGAACTGTCCAGCACCTTTTCATTCGTTCTGATCTTTTCGTCGTTCTTCATCTGTAAATATCCTTTTTATGTATGTAGTTTACCTAGTTTTGGCTTAAATCATCTTTTTTGTTTTTATTCTGGCCCTTTGATATACTCATTGATTTCCTTAATCCATTCTACTTCTTTCAGTTCCAAAGTTTCTCCACAATTTTTTTGGTAAACTGGTTTCTAGTGTCCTGGTTTCATGAACACATTATGTGTTCATGAAAAATCCTTTTTTTCTATATAATATCTGCAATGGGCTCCAGTTCGTTATACACTCCATTTGGCACTATTCGCCATTTGCGCATTTTTTGATTATTTTTATTTCTGCATATTCTGGAATTTCTTCACTGTACTTTTATACTATATATAAACTACGAAATATGCAAGACGGGCCCACTACGTAATTTTTACCGACTTTTTGGTTAACTTGTGGTACTATCTAGGTGCAGAAGACAATGGAAAACACTATTTTCGTACAAGGCTCAAAGTTTTGTGCAGGTCTTGTGTTGTAAAGATGAACAGTAACATGATTATGAAATAAATACCTGCAGTGGTCACAGCTTAATATTCTTCCAGTATTTACGTTACACGTTGTAGCATCACTTTCTGTTAGTACAGGCTTAACTAAGCAAAGCCAACAAGTGCAGAGAAGAAAATAATGTGTACGCTAGTGGCAAGTTTATGTAACAATTTTAATTATTATAATAATGTTCTTCATTTGTGTGTGTGTGTGTGTGTGTGTGTGTGTGTGTGTGTGAGAGAGTGAGTGAGTGAGAAAGAGAGAGAGAGAGAGAGAGAGAGAGAGAGAGAGAGAGCAGGCCGTCTTTGGGACCCAATTACAAATTGCCCATCTGACGGCTTCCCGGGGCAATAAAAATTTTATTTTCAGTACTTCGTATTATTGATCGAACTTAAAAATGTAAAATGTCATAATCTACACATAAAGAAGTACAATCATACGTTAAAGGTCCAAGACAAGAAGTCTGCAATTAAAGTTACACACTTTGTAGCCCCATATGTCGCGAGGCAGTGTAACTGGCGAATTACCCATACTGCATTCATACAGTATTCGGGAATGAGAACACTGTGACTTCCAACAAACTTTATGCATGATTTGAAAAAATTCCGAAACTTTTTTTCGCCGATAGCACTTCGCACGTCTCCAAAATGGCTAGCATTACACTGTGTTTTGGTGAAGTGCAAAGTGCTTTTATGACCATATTTGTGAAAATGTGTTACATTTACGTGTGTTTCACAACACCTCATAAGGATGCTGAGAAAAGAGGGCGTGCCACACAAAAACATGACAAGCTACCTGTAATAAATAAAACAAAAGTGGTCCCGAAAAACTTTGCAAACCGAGACTAGAGGTTAAATAAAACAGAAACCCACTGATGATGGCACAGAGGTGCCGTAACATGTTTGGGAACTTGGAGAAACTGTGTTTTGCGTAATTGGCGGACCTCACATCCAACAATTTTATCAGATTTATAGATTGCCTACGCCTGAGTTATAGGCAGGTATCCCTACTCTTGAATCTGTACATCGAGGAAGCAATGATGGAAATAAAAGAAAGATTCAGGAGTGGAATTAAAATACAAGGTGAAAGGATATCAATGATACGATTCGCTGATGACATTGCTATCCTGAGTGAAAGTGAAGAAGAATTAAATGATGTGCTGAACGGAATGAACAGTCTAATGAGCACACAGTATGGTTTGAGAGTAAATCGGAGAAAGACGAAGGTAATGAGAAGTAGTAGAAATGAGAACAGCGAGAAACTTAACATCAGGATTGATGGTCACGAAGTCAATGAAGTTAAGGAATTCTGCTACCTAGGCAGTAAAATAACCAATGACGGACGGAGCAAGGAGGACATCAAAAGCAGACTCGCTATGGCAAAAAAGGCCTTTCTGGCCAAGAGAAGTCTACTAATATCAAATACCGGTCTTAATTTGAGGAAGAAATTTCTGAGGATGTACGTCTGGAGTACAGCATTGTATGGTAGTGAAACATGGAGTGTGGGAAAACCGGAACAGAAGAGAATCGAAGCATTTGAGATGTGGTGCTATAGACGAATGTTGAAAATTAGGTGGACTGATAAGGTAAGGAATGAGGAGGTTCTACGCAGAATCGGAGAGGAAAGGAATATGTGGAAAACACTGATAACGAGAAGGGACAGGATGATAGGACATCTGCTAAGACATGAGGGAATGACTTCCATGGTACTAGAGGGAGCTGTAGAGGGCAAAAACTGTAGAGGAAGACAGATATTGGAATACATCAAGCAAATAATTGAGGACGTAGGTTGCAAGTGCTACTCTGAGATGAAGAGGTTAGCACAGGAAAGGAATTCGTGGCGGGCCGCATCAAACCAGTCAGTAGATTGCTGACAAAAAAAAAAAAAAAAACCGATTACGTCCAACACAGTGGTGCTATTCTAATACCGGAGGGCCTCGACAATAGTGACAATCTAGGAAGAGGAAAATGAGCTGAAGATGTAAATTGAAGTTTGTGTTAGGGACGGGACTGAACTAGGGTCTTCAGTGCAGAAGTGTTAGGTGTATTGGTGTGATGGTGTAATGGCTAGCATTCCTGCCGAGTAAGCGCAGAATGGCTCTGAGCACTATGGGACTTAACATCTGAGGTCATCAGTCCCCTAGAACTTAGAACTACTTAAAGCTAACTAACCTAAGGACGTCACACACATCCGTGCCTGAGGCAGGATTCGAACCTGCGACCGTAGCAGTCGCGCGGTTCCAAACTGAAGCGCCTAGAACCGCTCGGCCGCACCGGGCGGCAGTACGCAAAGAGACATGGATTCAAGTCCCGGCGATGGCACAAATTTTAGTTCATTTCTTTAGTTCCCATCCTTATCGTAGTAGAGGAACACAGACTATGAGAATGTACAAATGTGCGTCTGGCTTACCGTGTGCCGGCGGGCCAACTGCCTGGTACTGACACGGCGGTCGCCTTCCACAGTCTTAATCATATTTCCTCCAAGTCTGGTGTCCGAACATTTCTGGTACTTCGCGAGGACGACGGTTCAATCTTGCGTCCAGCCATCCTGATTTAGGTTTTCCGTTATTTCCCTAAATCGCTCCAGGCAAATGCCGGGATGGTTCCTTTGAAAGGGCACGGCCGACTTCCTTCCCGGTCCTTCCCTAATCCGATGAGACAGATGACCTCGCTGTCTGGTCTTGCCCCAACAACCCAACCCAACCCCTCTTCACAGTAAAAAAAAAAAAAAAAAAAAAAAAAAAAAAAAAAAAAAAAAAAAAAAAAAAAAAAAAATCCTGGTACGTTCGTCATGATTTCCACCCGCAGCTCATTGTCCAGTGGCTAGCGTTGCTACCTCTGGATCACAGGGTCCCGGGTTCGATTCCCGGCCACGTTGGGCATTTTCTCTGCCCGGGGTCTGGGTGTTTGTGTTGTCCTCATCATTTCATCTTCATCATTCGTGACAGTGTCTAGATTTGACTGAAAAAAATTGGACTGTGTAAGAAATTGGGACTTTGTACAGGCGCTGATGACCGTGCAGTTGAGCACCCGACAAACGAAACATCCATCATCATCTTTCATCATATCCAGCTTCCTGAAACGACCCTGTCTCAAACGGCGAAACGCTGTTGCACACATTTAATGCTGTGGTTGTTGACGGCGGGGATAGGTCTTCGGATACAACCTTGCCGCCCGCCGTCCTTTGACAGATGCCTTTCCGCAAACACCGTGGCGGCAAGCTGTCAACTCGAATACGGAACCATTGTGTGCAACGCTGTATCACATCCACTACAAGGTGAGTCAGCAAGAGAAGTTAATCGGACACGACATTACCAATAACTATGGCAGGCGAGGGCGCTACGTCATGACGTATGAGGAACAGTACCAGACTCTAGGAGGAAACCGTGGATACTGTAAGTGTGGCTACGTGGTACAGCGCGTGTTAGACCGCAGTCTCTGTAACAGAGTATGACTGAGTAAATGGCCTCTACCATGGAAAACATGCATTTCCAGACGTAAGTTCATTAGACCATAATTCTTCCGTATCCTCTCATCAGTCAATCTCTAGAGTTTGAAAAAAAAAAAAAAAGAAAAAAACCGTATATACACTACTGGCCATTAAGATGACGTGCTACAGACGCGAAATTTAACCGACAGGAAGAAGATGATGTGACATGCAAATGATTAGGTTTTTCAGAGCATTCACACAAGGTTGGCGCCGGTGGCGACACCTACAACGTGCTGACATGAGCAAAGTTTCCAACCGATTTCTCATACACAAACAGCAGTTGACCGGCGTTGCCTGGTGAAACGTTGTTGTGATGCCTCGTGTAAGGAGGAGAAATGCGTACCATCACGTTTCCAAATTTGATAAAGGTCGGATTGTAGCCTATCGCGATTGCGGTTTATCGCATCGCAACATTGCTGCTCGTGTTGGTCGAGATCCAATGACTGTTAGCAGAATTGGAATCGGTGGGTTCAGCGGGGTAATACAGAACGCTGTGATGGGTCTCAACGGCCTCGTATCACTAGCAGTCGAGATGACAGGCATCTTATCCGCACGGCTGTAACGGATCGTGCAGCCACGTCTCAATCCCTGAGTCAACAGATGGGGACGTTTTCAAGACAAAAACCATCTGCACGAACAGTTCGACGAACGTTTGCAGCAGCACGGACTATCAGCTCGGAGACCGTGGCTGCGGTTACCCTTGACGCTGCATCACAGACAGGAGCACCTGCAATGGTGTACTCTACGACGAACCTGGGTGCACGCATGGCAAAACGTCATTTTTTCGGATGAATCCAGGTACTGCTTACAGCATCGTGATGGTCGCATCCGTGTTTGGTGACATCGCGCCGTGTTTGGTGGCATCGCGGTGAACGCACATTGGAAGCGTGTATTCGTCATCGCCATGCTGGCGTATCACCCGGCGTGATGGTATGGGGTGCCATTGGTTACACGTCTCGTACACCTCTTGTTCGCATTGACGGCACTCTGAACAGTGGACGTTACATTTCAGATGTGTTACGACCCGTGGCTCTACCCTTCATTCGATCCCTGCGAAACCCTACATTTCAGCTGGATAATGCACGACCGCATGTTGCAGATCCTGTACGGGCCTTTCTACATACAGAAAATGTTCGACTGCTGCCCCGGGCCAGCACATTGTCCAGATCTGTCACCAATTGAAAACGTCTGGTCAATGGTGGCCGAGCAACTGGCTCGTCACAATACGCTAGTCACTACTCTTGATGAACTGTGGTATCGTGTTGAAGCTGCATGGGCCGCTGTACCTGTACACGCCATCCAAGCTCTGTTTGACTCAATGCCCAGGCGTATCGAGGCCGGTTTTACGGCCAGAGGTGGCTGTTGTGGGTACCGATTTCTGAGGATCTATGGACCCAAATTTGGTGAAAATGTAATCACAAGTCAGTTCTAGTATAATATTTGTCCATTGAATACCCGTTTATCATCTGCCTTTCTTCTTGGTGTAGCAATTTTAATGGCCAGTAGTGTATATTGGTCGGTGCGGTAGGTTAGGACAGAGAGCGCGGCCTTCGCCGCGGGCAATTTATGCGCAAGTCGGCGGAGACCCGAAATAGCGTTGGCCGCGTTGGAGGTCGAAGCCTGGACTCCAGCCGGTCCGTTGGCCCCTCGCCACCGCCACCGGCCCGTCTATTTTCGGAGCTCTGCGGTGGGTGCGGCCGAGTCTCGACTTTACGTCCGCCCAGTACGAAGTCGTTTGCACAACGTTTGGTCACGCCGGCTGCGGAACACTTCTGTTACGAATTTTCGCGAATCCGTAAAGGATCGAGCTGGTGAACTAGGTGACAGTGGAAGATACGCATTTTATGAATAAAAATACGTCAGTGTCTGTTGTTTTGCTGGTCTTCTATTCCAAACCGCGGTTTGCTGCAGCTCTAGACGCTACTGCAAGTTTTTTCATCTTTGCATAACTACTGGAAGTTGTTCACTATAATTCAGGCTCTGTTCCTCCATTCCTCCCCCCCCCCCCCCACCCCCGCCCGTCTCTCTCTCTCTCCCTCTCTTACACAACGTCTTATCTCCCAAATTGCGAGGACGTGCTGAAAAGTAATGCCTGTGACTTCTATTCTATGTGAAAACTTTATAAATGAAACAAAGGTTATTAATATTCTACATATTATAGATGTTGTTGTTGTTGTTCTGGTCTTTAGTCCAGAGACTGGTTTGATGCAGCTCTCCATGCCACTCTATCCTGTGCAAGCTTCTTCATCTCCCAGTACCTACTGCAACCTACATCCTTCTGAATCTGTTTAGTGTATTCATCTCTTGGTCTCCCTCTACGATTTTTACCCTCCACGCTGACCTCCAGTACTAAATTGGTGATCCCTTGATGCCTCAGAACATGTCCTACCAACCGAACCCTTCTTCTAGTCAAGTTGTCTCACAAACTTCTCTTCTCCCCAGTCCTATTCAGTACCTCCTCATTAGTTACGTGATCTACCCATCTAATCTTCAGCGTTCTTCTGTAGCACCACATTTCAAAAGCTTCTATTCTGTTCTTGTCCAAACTATTTATCGTCCACGTTTCACTTCCATACATGGCCTCACTCCATACAAATACTTTCAGAAACGACTTCCTGACACTTAAATCTATACGCTTTGTTAACAAATTTCTCTTCTTCAGAAACGCTTTCCTTGCCAGTCTACATTTTATATCCTCTCTACTTCGACCATCATCAGTTATTTTGCTCCCCAAATAGCAAAACTCATTTACTACTTTAAGCGTCTCATTTCCTAATCTAATTCCCTCAGCATCACCCGACTTAATTCGGCTACATTCCATTATCCTCGTTTTGCTTTTGTTGATGTTCATCTTATATCCTCCTTTCAAGACACTGTCCATTCCGTTCAACTGCTCTTCCAAGTGCTTTGCTGTCTCTGACAGAATTACAATGTCTCCATGGATTTTAATACCTACTCCGAACTTTTCTTTTGTTTCCTTTACTGCTTGCTCAATATGCAGATTGAGTAACATCGCAGAGAGGCTACAAACCTGTCTCACTCCCCACCCAACCACATGTTATAGATATGATTAACATGCAAGATTTATTGGGATCACCATGAAAATTTGTGGAGGATGGCAGATTAAAATTACTTTGGCTTCATTCCCTGCATTATTACAGAATTAAATAGTTTTCATAAATGTTTCCCTTTATGGCCAAGCTTCGGTCCGCCATATTTAACACTGCTTCGTCTCCTTCGCCACAGAAGCCTTTTACTCGGTTACCGTATGACGTAGGCCCGAGTCCGTCTCACTCGCACACTACAGCGCATAGGCGTCAATAGACAATAGACTCCTGTGAGTTTCCCCATCTCTTGGTGAATCTGCGCCCTTTGTCCTAGGCGACAGGGTTCGTTTCAGAATTCCTGTACGCTTCGCCCATATATTTAAATGAGAACGCAGTGCAGTGTAAATATACGTATTCATTTCCACATCTCGGACGAGATCTTGGTAGAGACAAATGGTTCAAATGGCTCTGAGCATTATGCGACTTAACTACTTAAACCTAACTAACCTAAGGACATCACACACATCCATGCCCGAGTAAGGATTCGAACCTGCGACCGTAGCGGTCACGCGGTTCCAGACTGTAGCGCCTAGAACCGCACGGCCACTCCGGCCGGCTTAGCACTATATGGGACTTAACTTCTGAGGTCATCAGTCCCCTAGAACTTACAAGGGAACCTCCCCATCGCACCCACCTCAGATTTAGTTATAAGTTGGCACAGTGGATAGGCCTTGATAAACTGAACACAGATCAATTGAGAAAACAGGAAGAACTTGTGTGGAACTGTGAAAAAATAAGCAAAATATACAAACTGAGTATTCCATGGGCCACATAGGCAACATCATGGACAATTTCAGTTCAGGAGCGCAGTGGTCACGTGGTAGCGTGAGCAGCTGCGAAACGAGAAGTCCTTGGTTCAAGTCTTCCCTCGAGTGAAAATTTTACTTTCTTTATTTTTGCATATTTATTATCTGTCCGTTCGTTCATTGACGTCTCTGTTCACTGTAATAAGTTTAGTGTTTGTGTTTTGCGACCGCATCGCAAAACCGTGCGATTAGTAGACGAAAGGACGTGCCTCTCCAATGGGAACCGAAAACATTTGATCGCAAGGTCATAGGTCAACCGATTCCTCCACAGGAAAACACGTCTGATATATTCTATACGACACTGGTGACGGCATGTGCGTCACATGACAGGAATATGTTGTCGACCCACTTAACTACTGCACTTGGCGAATGGGTAAAAAGATTCTTCTACCTTGCCCGATTTAGGTTTTCTTGTGTATGTGATAATCACTCCCCAAAAAGTGATGAAAACAAAAGAGTTTGTCACATAAACTGAAAATAAAAAATCAAACTTTTCACTCGATGGAAGATTTGAACCAAGGACCTTTTGTTCCGCAGCTGCTCACGTTACCACGAGACCACGGCGCTCCTCCGTTGCCACTGTCCTTGATGTTGCCTATCTTCCGATGAACTACTCAGTTTGTATATTTTGCTTATTTTTTCACAGTTCCACACAACTTCTTCCTGTTTTCTCAATTGATCTGTGTTCATTTTATCAAGGCCTATCCACTGTGCCAACTTATAACTAAATCTGAGGGGGGTGCGATGGGGAGGTTCCCTTGTTAGAACTAGTTAAACCGAACTAACCTAAGGACATCACACACAGTCGTGCCCGAGGCAGGATTCGAACCTGCGACCGTAGCGCCTAGAACCGCTCGGCCACTCCGGCCGGCGTCCGTAGAAACATGTCTGTATTGCTGCAATCCTGCTATTCACGCTGTGAAGTCAGCTGTTGACAGCATGCGTACAAGAATAATTGTTCGGCGGCGGGTATATCGCAGACTTCCCGCTTACAAGCCGTGTGACAGAACAGAGGCACCCGAATTTCTGCAAGGTCACGGCGCGGATAGGATGGCATCGCCAGCGCTTGAAGGCGCCAAGTGGCGAGTAGCAGAAAAAAAAAAGGAAATGCGAGAAGCCGTAAAGATGCGGACTCACTGCAAGGAGTCCCGGTATGACATCACGGAGGAGGCAACACGGCCGCCAAGCGAGGATGGAGCGTCGTGCCGGGGCATCCACTGTGGTTGGGCTCGTCGCCGGATACACAGGGGTGCGCCGGTGGATCGCCGCTCCGACTGTATATGCCTTACGAAGCGCCGCTTGGTTTTGAGAAAAATTGCGTTTGATAATTGAAGGGGTACCAACGATTTTTTCCCGTAATGCTAGTGTGCAAAACTTGACGACTTCGACATGACGTCCCTGTGCCAAGTAATATACACTACTTGCCGTTAAAGTTGCTACACCAAGAAGAAATGCAGATGATAAGCGGGTATTCATCGGACAAATGTATTATACTACAACTGACATGTGATTACATTTTCACGCAGTTTGGGTGCATAGATCCTGAGAAATCAGTAACCAGAACAACCACCTCTGGCCGTAATAACGGTCTTGATACGCCTGGGCGTTGAGTCAAACAGAGCTTGGATGGCGTGTACAGGTACAGCTGCCCATGCAGCTTCAACACGATACCACTAATCATCGAGAGTAGTGACTGGCGTATTGTGACGAGCCAGTTGCTCGGCCACCATTGACCAGACGTTTTCAGTAGATGAGAGATGTGGAGAATGTGGCGGCCAGGGCAGCAGTCGAATATTTTCTGTATCCAGATAGGACGGTACAGGACCTGCAACATCTGGTCGTGCATTATCCTGCTGAAATTTAGGGTTTTGCAGGGATCGAATGAAGGCTAGAGCCACGGGTCGTAACACATCTGAAATGTAACGCCCACTGTTCAAAGTTCCGTCAATGCGAACAAGAGGTGACAAGAGACGTGTAACCAATGGCATCCATACCATCACGCTGGGTGATACGCCAGTATAGCGATGTCGAATACACGCTTCCAATGTGCGTTCACCGCGATGTCGCCAAACACGGATGCGACCATCATGATGCTGTGAACAAAACCTGGATTCATCCGAAAAAATGACGTTTTGCCATTCGTGCACCCAGGTTCGTCGTAGAGTACACCATCGCAGGCGCTCCTGTCTGTGATGCAGCGTCAACGGTAACCGCAGCCACGGTCTCCGAGCTGATAGCCCGTGCTGCTGCAAACGTCGTCGAACTGTTCGTGCAGATGGTTGTTGCAAACGTCTCCATCTGTTGACTCAGGGATCGAGACGTGGCTGCACGAACCCTTACTGCCATGCGGATAAGATGCCTGTCATCTCGACTGCTAGTGATACGAGGCCGTTGGGATCCAGCACGGGGTTCCGTATTACCCTCCTGAACCCACCGATTCCATATTGTGCTAACAGTCATTGGATCTCGACCAACGCGAGCAGCAATGTCGCGATACGATAAACCGCAATCTCGATAGGCTACAATCCGACCTTTACCAAAGTCGGAAACGTGATGGTACGCATTTCTGCTCCTTACACGAGTCATCACAACAACGTTTCACCAGGCATCGCCGGTCAACTGCTGTTTGTGTATGAGAAATCGGTTGGACACTTTCCTCGTGTCAGCACGTTGTAGGCGTCGCCACCGACGCCACCCCTGTGTGAATGCTGTGAAAAGCTAATCATTTGCATATCACAGCATCTTCGTCCTGTCGGTTAAATTTCTCGTCTGTAGCACTTCATCTTCGTGGTGTAGTAATTTTAATGACCAGTAGTGTAGTTCATTAATTGTCATCCTGTACTGCGAAGGACTTAATTGATGAAGTGGTGAAAGGCTGGTGATTGTGGGCGGGGCGGGGGACCCTAGTGAGGGGAGCGGCTGCAGAGTGTGTGGGCGGAGTGGGAAGCTGCGCCAGCGGCGGCCACGTCGCTTATCAGTGCTGCTGCCGCTGCTGCTGTGTGCTGCTCTGCTGTATACGCCGCGTTATCAGGGTCGGCGTTCTCGGAACGGCCTAGCTGCGGGGGCGACGTCCCGCGCAGCCAGTGTGAGGTTGGCGCATTCCCAGGCGGCTCCTCCACAGGCACTGTGGCGCAGGGCGAGCTGGGACGCTCTCCGCCTTATCTCCGCTCCAGGACGAATTTTCACCCTACAGCGTGTTCGAAACTTCTTGGCAAAATGTGGGCTCCACTGGGACTCGATCTCAGGACCGCTGCCTATCGCGGCCAGTGCCCTTACCCGTTCAGCTCTCCAGGCACGACTCCCCACTGCCCTCAGTTCTCAGCAACCTGACTGCCCAACGGTGAAACGCGTAACTGCAGTGCAGTAAGTCGAAGGTCGAATCCCGGTTGCACCACGGGAAATGTCAGCTAGTCTACACCGCTCAGTCCTCTGACGTTTCACCAGGAACAACTGGTTCGAGTTCGACATTCAGCTGTAGGGCCACCGAGCTAGGTGATGCAGTAGCTAACACACTGGACTTGCATACGCGAGGAAGACAGTTCAGATCCGCGTCCGGCCATCCTCATTTACATCAAATGATTTTGCAGTTGCGGATAAGGACTACTATCAGCTGTAGAATGGGATGACGGTAGTGAAAATTTGTACCGGTCCGGGATTCGAACCCGGATATCCCACTTATCGCGAGCGGTCGCTTCACCATTTGGCTATCGATGCACCACTCGCGGCCAGACCCAAACTTCTGTATGTCGTCAACCATGCGTCTACGACCTGACGTTTTACACCCATTATGTACACTATGGACGGCCGGAGCGGTCGAGTCGTTCTAGGCGCTACAGTCTGGAACCACGCGGCTGCTACGGTCGCAGGTTCGAATCCTGCCTCGGGCATGGATGTGTTTGATGTCCTTAGGTTAGTTGGGTTTAAGTACTAAATTCTAGGGGACTGATGACCTCAGAAGTCCCATAGTGCTCAGAGCCATTTGAACCATTTGTACACTATGTGATCATAAGTATCCCAACAACTGGCTGAAAATGACTTACAAATCCGTGGCGCCCTCCATCGGTAATATTGCAATTCAATATGGTGATGGCCAACCCTCAGTCTTGATGACCCACTCTCGCAGGCATACGTTCAGTCGCTGGAACGTTTCTTGGGGAAACGGAGTGCTACTCTGAGGAGAGGTATCCGTGTTGATCGCTGAGGCCCGGCACGAAGTCGGCGTTCCACAACATCCCAAAGGTCTTCTATAGGATTCAGGTCAGGCTCCTGTGCAGACCAGTCCATTGCAGGGATGTTATTGTCGTGTAACCACTCCGCCACAGGCCGTCCGATATGAATAGGAGCTCGATCGTGTTGGAAGATGCAATCGCCATACCCGAATTGCTCTTCAACAGTGGGAAGCAACCAAGTGCTTAAAACGTCAATGTAGGCCTGTTCCACGCAAAACAACAAGGAGTGTAAGCCGCCTCCATGAAAAACATGACCACACCGTAACACCACCGCCTCCGAATTTTACTGTTGGCATTACACACACTGGCAGATGACGTTCACCGGGCGTTCCCCGTACCCACACCCTGCCATCGGGTCGCCACATTGTGTACCGTGATTCGTCACTCCACACAACGTTTTGACACTGTTCAATCGTCCAATGTTTACGCTCCTTACACCAAGCGAGGCGTCGTTTGGCATTTACCGGCGTGATGTGTGGCCTATGAGCAACCGCTCGATCATGAAATACAACTTTTCTCACCTCCCGCCTGCCACAGTACTTGCAGTGGATCCTGATGCAGTTTGGAAGACCTGTGTGATGGTCTGGATAGATGTCTGCCTATTACACAATACGACCCTCTTCAACTGTCGGCGGTCTCTGTCAGTCAACAGACGAGGTCGGCCTGTACGCTTTTGAGCTGTACGTGTCCCTTCACGTTTCCACTTCACTATCACATCGGAAACAGTGGACCTGGGGATGTTTAGGAGTGTGGAAATCTCGCGTACAGACGTATGACACAAGTGACACCCAATCACCTGACCACGTTCGAAGTCCGTGAGTTCCGTCGAACGCCCCATTCTGCTCTCTAGTGACTACTGAGGTCGCTGATATGGAGTACCTGGCAGTAGGTACCAGCACAATGCACCTAATATGAAAAACGTACGTTTTTTATGGGTGTCCGGATACTTTTGATAACATAGTATCTATTCACGTACAGGTGAGATATTGTACTAGAAAGACGCTTGCCCGGTATCGGCAGATAAATACGATACTGCAGTGCCCGTGTTAATCTGATTACGATGCAAAGTGCCTTTGGAGATTCATGCATGTTCAAAGGGATTTTGCATCATAATGAGAATAACACAGACACTCAATATCACATCCTGATTTGAATTTTCCGTGATTTCCCAAATCGCTTTAGGCAACTTCCGCGATGGTTGCTTTGAAATTGCACCGCCGACTTCGTTCCCCATCCTTCCCGAATTCGATGGGACCGATGACTCATCTGTTTGAGGGCCACCCTCCCTGCCCCCCCCCCCCCCCGGAATCAACCAATCAACTGTAGAGCCCCTTTCCCGCGTTATGACAACTGGGGAATGGTAGGGACACAGATGTCCCGGAACTGGTGTTCGGTAGTAACACTTGTACCCGGCTTGATTCAACGGATACAGCAGTCCCTCCATTCTTTCGCTGATAATGGTTCTCCTGTCAGCTTTCTGTGGGTTCCCGGACATGTAGGAGTGCCTGGGAATGAGGCTGCGGATGCTGCAGCCAAGGCTGCAGTCCTCCTGCCTCGGCCAGCCTCCCACTGTGTCCCGTCATCTGACGTTCGTGGGGATGTATGTAAGAGGCTTGTGTCGTTGTGGTGGGATGCTTGGTCATCCCTTCAAGGAAACAAGCTCCGGGCAGTAAAACCGTTCCCAACTGCTTGGACAACCTCCTCCCGACCATCTCGGCGCGAGGAGGTCCTTCTGACCAGGTTGCGGATTGGGCATTGCCGGTTTAGCCACCGCTACCTGCTCTCCGGTGACCCAGCCCCGCAGTGCCCTTGTGGTCAGGCATTAACAGTGCGCCATGTTTTATTGTCGTGTCCCCGTTTTAGTCAATCTCGTGTTGTCCTGTCCCTGCCATCTACTTTACCGGATATTTTAGCTGATGACGCTCGAGCAGCTGCTCGTGTTCTGCGTTTTATAACTTTGACTGGCTTGTCCAAAGACATCTAACCTTTTTACTTATTTTATCTGCATCTTTGTCAGGTCTTTCTGGTGTCCCCCCCTCATCCCCTTGAGTTTTACTAGATTCCATGTGCTCTAACAACGGTGACTGGGCGCTAATGACCTCAGTAGTTGAGCGCCCTTAAACCCCACCAAAAAAAAAAAAAAAAAAAAAAAAAAAAAAAAAAAAAAATGTACCCGGCCCTTGAACCACACGAAAATTATTATTCTCGGCTCATTCAGTAAAACTACAGCACCAGCCAGTGTCGTTTTAATTTATTACTTATGTACTACTGACTATTTGCGATACATTTTGCCGACATTATCCAAATATACCATTGAATCTACTTACAAAGTTATTTCATCGTTCAACTCGCAGTTCATGGGATACGGTGTTATAAACATCCGCATGTATGAAAAACTGGCTGCTCTTAAAATGAAGCGCACATTAAGCAGAATACACTCATCCAGATAAACCGCTATTTAATGTTTGCTTTTATGACTTACCTTTGCTGTCTTGAAGTGTAAAATAAACGATTTGACTCCATTACTACTACCAAAAACGTCCTACAAGAACGTATAAAGAGGTTTCCCTTTGTAGATTACGAGTTTTGTTTCTGACTGTTTCATTATTCTGTGGGTGAATCGGAAACACAACGAACACAATCAGGATTTTGCGTCTTCCGCTATAAAGGTTTTACATACTTAATTTGAGATTTTTATTGTACAAGGTAATTTGTAAAGTAAGCACTTGTGAGTCATCTCTTCGGTAGATTGATTGCATCTCTCTAGTATTCTGCCAAAAAACCAAAGCTGCAACCTGCTTTCAACCACAACTGTGCCTATATGGTCGTTCCATTTCATGACCCTAAAAAGTGTTCCACCGATATATTTGTATGAGTTCACCGATTCCAAGTCTGATCCACTGACATTGTATTCATAGGATACCACGTTGTTTTCGCTTTGTGATGTGTTTTGTGGCGGTGTTCGTAGCGACAAACACTTGGCTGTAGAAATGGCTTACGAAGTCACCGCCACACTTTTAATAGCGGGCCGACCGGTCCGCCGGAACAGTGAACAGAAAGATGAAAACCCAAACACTCTGATTAAATAAAAGTCGGTACTTATCTTTATTAACGATGATACAGAAACACAGTAGTGAACTCCGTGTCTACAGAAATCTGTCTAGATCGAGTCGGAGCGGCTAGGTCAGCGTCGGCTGACGACAAACAACAACTCTGCTGCGATGAACACACAACTGACTAGCAAGTACACAATTCGGAGGCGAGTATACAACTGAGCGGCGAATACAGAACTGTCCTAGCGCTCGCGACTCCAGCGCTTAAGAAGCCAGAAGCCAGCGGTGGCGCGCGCAGACTTGCGGCGATTTCCTGTATCGCTGGCGCTGCTTATGCGGACGGCGTCCGGACTTTGATGCTGCCAACCTTTTGGCAGCGGGCTCGGGTGGCAGTACTGGCTAGGATACAACAATGTGTACAGTTGTACATTTCTGAGCCGGCCGCTGTGATCGAGCGGTTCTAGGCGCTTCAGTCCGGAACCACGCGGCTGCTACGGTCGCAGGTTCGAATCCTGCCTCGGGCATGGATGTGTGTGATGTCTATAGGTTAGTTAGGTTTAAGTAGTTCTAAGTTCTAGGGGACTGATGACCTCAGATGTTAAGTCCCATAGTGCTCAGAGCCATTTGAACCGTTTCAACATTTCTGAACATTTAAAGTGAACTGCCAATCTTTGCCGACAGTATCCAAATATACCATTGAATGTACTTACAAAGTTATTTCATCGTGCAACTCGCAGTTCATGGGATACGGTGTTGTAAACATCTGCATGTATGAAAAACTGCCTTATCAAGACCAAATCGAATATCTGTGCAGCTTTTTCGGGCAGCACTCCGATACAGATATAACGTGCGCTATCTCCGAAAAGTCACGAGGTTGCTATTAATATTGTCTGCAAGGTCATCAATATTCGACTTGAATAGCACGTGTCCCACTACATTCCGCTACTCTTACATCTGCGATCACTCTCCGTTTAACATAACGTGCTGCGTCCTCCCTAACAACTAATCGCCAGTCCAGTAACAAATTTCGGTCGACACGCCATGGTACCGGGTCGAATGCTTGTTGGAAATCTAGAAAGACTGAATGTATATGCCTGACGCCTTGATGCGTGGCTTTCAGGATGCCACGTCAGAGATGAGTTTCGCATGATCAATGTTTTCTGAAGCAGTCCTGGTTGTCTAGTCATTGTTTTCAAGATACTTGGTTACCTTTGAGCTCCGAATATGTTCTTTCTTCGCAGACGTTTTTTTTCTGAATTACTAACGTGCTACAAACTGTGATTTAACGTAAAACAGCACTGGGAAATGTATTGCGTGCGTCTGAATTTGACTGTAACGAAAGGTCGCAGTAGCTTTGAGAACTTGGAAAGAAGGACATAGGGAAAGACAGCCACTACACACGCGTCCCTTAATGTAACCCGCAATACACTGGAAAAAGAAAGTACGTGCCGTGCCTGTTACACTACTTTACTATTTAATCCACTGCTGACACAGTTGCAAGATTTTGAAAAATATGTTTATAAATGATAGAACATAGCAATCACTCACTCCCCAGTTTTTGTAGATTTTATTCGGTAAATCAAGATTACGGCTAGTGCTTAGCGGTAATCAATGCACTATTTTTGTCCGCAGCTCGTGGTCTAGTGGCCAGCATTGCTGCCTCTGGATCACGGGGTACTGGGTTCGATTCCCGGCCTGGTTGGACAATTTCTCTTCACGGGGACTGGGTGTTTTGCGTCGTCCTCATCATTTCATCATCGTCATCATTCGTAACAGTGTCTACATTGGACTGTGACAAAATTGGACTGTGTAAACATTGGGCGCTGATGATCACAAGGTTGAGCGCCCGACAAACCAAACATCATCATCACTATTTTCTAGTCTTCAACGCATGTCAGTTCCCTGTTGTTCGAGCGTCAGTCACAGTTCTTTGAGCTGTATATTCAAAGAACTGTAGCCGAAATCTGGACTTGCCAAATAAAACCTGAAAAAAAAAAAGGGGGCGATTGATTGCTGTGAGCCGGCCGGTGTGGCCGAGCGGTTCTAGGCGCTTCAGCCCGGAACCGCGCGACCGCTAAGGTTGCAGGTTTGAATCCTGTCTGGGGCATGGATGTGTGTGATGTCCTTAGGTTAGTTGGGTTTCAATACTTCTAAGTCTAGGGGACTGATGACCTCAGATGTTAAGTCCCATAGGGCTCAGAGCCATTTGAACCATTTTGATTGCTGTGCTCTATCATAAATCAGATGTCAGTCGCTGAGTGCACCCACGTTCGTAGTGGAAGGTAACCTGATGGTTCAAAAAAATCGTTCACGGTGCACGAAATTAAGTCCTGTTTCTTTTCTAATTCTCTCACTACGTAGAAGAGTCTAGTGAAAACTGTAACGTCGTCGTACCAATATACTTTAGGTTTATTCTAAGTGAGGAAAAGATACGTGGACGTAAGCAAAAAGATCAAGACAGTGCCTTGATTTACAGCTAGCGTGATAGTGGGAAAGAGGATGTTTAATGACTGACGTTGTCAACAACGCTGCAGCAATACAGTTACATCTCGTTCATAAATTGAACAGTGTTTGTCTGCGCGCGCGCGCGCGCGCGCGTGTGTGTGTGTGTGTGTGTGTGTGTGTGTGAGTTAGGTAACGTTTGAGGGTAAATGAACTGCGACGATGTCAAGAGCAGCAGGGGATCCCTTGCAGCAAGAGTTGGCTCGTGCAGCTGTTAGCCGCTTGCCAGCGAAAGGCTGCGGGGTTGCGTCACGTCTGATGGGCTGGCAGCTGTGTTCGCTGAAGGGCTTCCCCTATGAACTGCTTCGACCCGAACCGACCCCTGCCCGTTCGCTCCGTCACACGTGCCAGCATCCGCAATATTCAGACAGGCAGTTGTCGTCAGGCGTTCCTGTCGCACCACGTTCCGTGTGTTGACGTCAGCCGGCAGTCATTGCCGAGACGTAAGCGCTGAGCTCGGCGAATAAATAACCAGTGACGATGGGGCGCAAGTAGCTAAGATGATAAACAGTATGCAACGGACGTTAACAAGAGAAATGAGAGCCATCTGCTGATTCTTTGATTCATTTTCTTTTGTTCAGTGTTGCCAACCTGTGTCAAATAACCTCTGTTTCATTCTATGTTTCACATCTCCCTCTATTTTTGCCATTTCTCTCTCACTCTCTCTCTCTCTCTCTCTCTCTCTCTCTGTCTCTCTCTCCATTTTTTGCTTGCAGTCCCTCTACTTTTTGCAACAGCTGCTCTAATTTATCCAACTCCCTTTCTACTTTTTTGTCTACTTCGACTATTTGCTAACACCTTCTCTGTTTTCCAACTCGCTGCTTATGTATTCCAACTCCCTGTTTACATTTTCCAACTCCTTCCTCATGTTTTCCAACTCCCTCCTCATGTTTTCCTATTCACTGCTTGTGTTTTCCAATTCCCTGATTGTGTTTTCCAACTCCCTCTTCATCTTTGGCTGGTTCAAATGGCTCTGAGCACTATGGGACTTAACAGCTGTGGTCATCAGTCCCCTAGAACTTAGAACTACTTAAACCTAACTAACCTAAGGACATCACACACATCCATGCCCCAGGCAGGATTCGAACCTGCGACCGTAGCAGTCGCGCGGTTCCGGACTGCGCGCCTAAAACCGCGAGACCACCGCGGCCGGCCCTTCATCTTTCCGAACTCCCTCTTCATCTTTCCAAACTCCCTCTTCATCTTTCCAAACTCCCTCTTCATCTTTCCAAACTCCCTCTTCATCTGTCCAAACTCCCTCGCCATGTTTTCCAACGCCCTCCCCGTGTTTTCCCTCCCTACGTTTACCAACTCCCTCCCTACGTTTACCAACTCCCTCCCTACGTTTACCAACTCCCTCCCGATGTTTCCCAACTCCCTTCGAATGTTTCCCAAATCCCTCCCCATGTTTCTCAGCTCCCTCCCCATGTCTAGCAACTCCGTCCCTCCTTTTTACCAATTGCCTCTCCAGTTTTGCCTCTCTACTTTTTACCAACTGTGTCTCTGACTTTGTGATTCTGCTCATGTGTCTCTGCTTATGTCCCCTTACTTTTGCATCTCTGCTTATGTCCCCATACTTTTCCATCTCTGCTTTTGTCCCCTTACTTTTTATCTCTGCTTTTTTACCAACTGCCCCTCCGTCCACCTGTGTGCCCCTCCTCTATCGCTCATTCTGTACTGTGTCCTCTGTTGTCTCATCCACTCCCCACCACTCCCCCTTTGACTCTTTTTCCTATAGTTCTGTTTATCATCTTTGTTTTCGTCTTGGTTTGGATTGCCATTCAGAAAAAATGTAAAATGTGGGACAAACCTTAAAAGATACCTGGCTTTAAAAAAGAGCTTGGCATTTTCCTTTTTCATGCACATTATGCAGAATTTTGAGTTGACGAGTGACTGAATATTATTCGCACTTGAGTGATTTCCTACTTATCATGTGTTTACATCGCTGCTATGCCTTTCTAATTGAGGCACCATGTCACAGTCTGCGCGGCACTTCCCGCCGGGGGTTCGAGTCCTCCCTCGGGCATGGGTTTGTGTGTCGTTCTTCGCATAAGTTAGTTTAAGTAGTGTGTAAGTCTAGGGATCGATGACCTCAGCAGTTTGGTCCAAAAATGGTTTAAATGGCTCTGAGCACTATGGGACTTAACTTCTGAGGTCATCAGTCCCCTAGAACTTAGAACTACTTAAACCTAACTAACCTGAAGACATCACACACATCCATGCCCGCGGTAGGATTCGAACCTGCGACCGTAGCAGTCGCGCGATTCCAGACTGTAGCGCCTGAACCGCTCAACCACCCCGGCCGGCTGCGAACGTATGCTATACAAACTTTTTTCTTCAGTTTTACTTGTAGAATAACATATTAAAATATTTGCATATCTTCGTGAATCATCCAGTGTAAGAGAAAGTAAAAGTATCTGCACTCGATGTTGCCATTTAGATATCGATATGAATGGACAGTGTCTTGAAAGGAGGGTATAAGATAAACATCAACAAAAGCAAAACGAGGATAATGGAATGTAGCTGAATTAAGTCGGGTGATGCTGCGGGAATTAGATTAGGAAATGTGACATTTAAAGTACTAAAGGAGTTTTGCTATTTGGAGAGCAAAATAACTGATGATGGTCGAAGTAGAGAGCATGTAAATTGTAGACTGGGAATGGCAAGGTAAACCTTTCTGAAGAAGAGAAATTTGTTAACATCGAGTATAGATTTAAGTGTGGGGAAGTCGTTTCTGAAAGTATTTGTATGGAGTGTAGCCATGTATGGAAGTGAAACGTGGACGATAACTAGTTTGGACAAGAGGAGAATAGAAGCTTTCGAAATGTGGTGCTACAGAAGAATGCTGAAGATTAGATGGGTAGATCACTTAACTAATGAGGAAGTAATAACTAATGAGGAAGTATTGAATAGAACTGGGTGGGAGTTTGTGGCACAACTTCACTAGAAGAAGGGATCGGTTGGTAGGACATGTTCTGAGGCATCAAGGGATCACCAGTTTAGTACTGGAGTGCAGCATGGAGGGTAAAATCGTAGAGGGAGACCAAGAGATGAATACAGTAAGCAGATTCAGAAGGATGTACGTTGCAGTAGGTTCAAATGGCTCTGAGCACTATGGGACAACTACTGTGGTCATCAGTCCCCTAGAACTTAGAACTACTTAAACCTAACTAACCTAAGGACATCACACACATCCATGCCCGAGGCAGGATTCGAACCTGCGACCGTAGCAGTCGCGCGGTTCCGGACTGCGCGCCTAGAACCGCTAGACCACCGCGGCCGGCTTGCAGTAGGTACTGGGAGATGAAGTGGCTTGCACACGATAGAGTAGCATGGAGAGCTGCATCAAACCAGTCTCAGGACTTTAGACCACAACAACAATAACATAACTGTAAACGGAAAATCGTGGTGCATTACGATATTTTTGGCGGCAATGTCGGTATATCGATATTTTACGAGGAACGCTAGTGCCTGCGCGCCTCGGCGTATTTTCCCGCGCCGGCAGAGCCCGGAGCCATTGGCCTGCCCTGAGCGGCCCTTTTCTCCCGTGACGTCACGCGATTTCTCCGGCCGGCTACCGTGCAGCCAGCGCTGCTACCTGCTGTAACCTCCCACACCACGATACGCGCGTTCGGCCCCCGGGCTGTGACCGGCAAACCCGTTAGCTGGCGCCAAAAGGGGAACGCGCTTTCTCGCACCTCACGGCTGAAAAACAAAAATCACCGTCCTCGTACGTATTATTCTCCGCGGTGCGCCTAATTGTGCGATCAAAAAGCTTCCGTTTCAGGGCGTTGGTGCAGCGTACGCACAAAGCGTCGCAACGAGCGAGGTGGCGCACTGGACTCGCACTCGGAAGGACGCATGTTCAAACCCGCGCGGGTCCGGCCACCCTGATTTAGATTTTTCCATGATTTCCCTACATCGCTTCGGGCAAATTCCGGGATGATCCCTTTGAAAGGGCGTGGCCGACTTCCTCCCACATCCGTACCTAACCCGATGGGACCGATGAACTCGCTGATTGGTCCCCCTTCCCCCAAATCGACTAACCAACCAGTGCAGTGGTACTCCGGTGCGGGAATACAGTGTGGTCCATTGATCGTGACCGGGCCAAATATCTCACGAAATAAGCGTCAAACGAAAAAACTACAAAGAACGAAACTTGTCTAGCTTGAAAGGGGAAACCAAGTGGCGCTATGGTTGCACAGCTACATGGCGCACCCATAGATCAAACGGATATCAGCTGCGTTTTTTTAAAAATAGGAACCCCCATTTTTTATTACATATTCGTGTAGTACGTAAAGGAATATCAATGTTTTAGTTGGACCACTTTTTCACTTTGTGATAGATGGCGCTGTAATACTCACAAACGTATAAGTACGTGGTATCACGTAACATTCCGCCTGTGCGGACGGTATTTGCTTCGTGATACATTACCCGTGTTAAAATGGACCGTCTACCAACTGCGGAAAAGGTCGATATCGTGTTGATGTATGGCTGTTCTGATCAAAATGCCCAACGGGCGTGTGCTATGTATGCTGCTCGGTATCCTGGACGACATCATCCAAGTGTCCGGACCGTTCGCCGGATAGTTACGTTATTTAAGGAAACAGGAAGTGTTCAGCCACATGTGAAACGTCAACCACGACCTGAAACATACTCTATTGACCTCCCAGGCTGCACCGAGCCTCATGATGCTAATACAAAAAAATGGTTCAAATGGTTCTGAGCACTATGCGACTTAACTTCTGAGGTCATCAGTCGCCTAGAACTTAGAACTAATTAAACCTACCTCGCGAGGTGGCGCAGTGGTTAGCACACTGGACTCGCATTCGGGAGGACGACGGTTCAATCCCGTCTCCGGCCATCCTGATTTAGGTTTTCCGTGATTTCCCTAAATCGTTTCAGGCGAATGCCGAGATGGTTCCTTTGAAAGGGCACGGCCGATTTGCTTCCCAATCCTTCCCTAACCCGAGCTTGCGCTCCGTCTCTAATGACCTCGTTGTCGACGGGACGTTAAACACTAACCACCACCAATTAAACCTAACTAACCTAAGGACATCACACACATCCATGCCCGAGGCAGGATTCGAACCTGCGACCGCAGCGGTCACGCGGTTCCAGACTGAAGCGCCTTTAACCGCACGGCCACACCGGCCGGCCGATGCTAATACATGTGGGCAAGGAATTAGTGTGGCATTCGCTTATTCCCAAGTCTCGACCGAGTAATCACGGCCCCAGGGCGCGAAAACTCACAACGGCCGGGAGAGCACTGTGCTGATCCGGGTCCGATGACGGCGTTCGGTTAGGATGACATGGTGGTCGGTCGGTGGTCCGGTGTCGCGAGGCCTCTTCGGAGAGAGGTTGATTGTTTAGTATGCTTAGAAATCGCCTGCAGTGGGTGCACGCTATACTAGTCGGCTGATCGAGGTTTTGGTCTCGGTTTAATGACGTCACGCGCTGTGTGTGGCTTATCTGGCGTGCCCCGTAATGAAAGCGGGGCCGACGACACAATATTTGCTTTCGGGAACTCTGCACCGGCCGCTCACGATAGTACGGGCTGCACTGGTTTTTTCCGCAATCACTGCGTTCCTTGTCGGTCCGGGGCCTTCCCAGATGCCGCGCCGGACCGTGCGACTCTCTGATAGCGGGGGCGGCAGATAACAGCGCCGGACAGTCCCGTCTTATCGCTCACACCAAGGCGGGTGCCGGCCGTAACGTTTACCTAGCCCACCCGCGCTATCACCTTCGGCAGTCGGACTCACCACACGCTCACACTGAGGCGACGAAAGTAATTCGATACCGCCTAATATCGCGACGCCAACAGCGTTGCCGCAGTGGTAACACCTGTTCCCGTCAGATCAACGAAGTTAAACGCTGTCGGGCTGGGCTAGCACTCGGATGGGTGACCATCCGGTCTGCAGAGCGCTGTTGGCAAGCGGGGTGCACTCAGCCCTTGCGAGGCAAACTGAGGAGCTACTTGACTGAGAAGTAGCGGGTCCGGTCTCGTAAACAGACATACGGCCGGGAGAGCGGTGTACTCACCACATGCCCCCCCCCCCCCATATCCGCATTTAATGACACCTATGGGCTGAGGATGACACGGCGGCCGGTCGGTACCGTTGGGCCTTCATGGCCTGTTAGAAAGGAGTCTAATATCGTGACGGACCTCTTTTTGTCCCACCAAGTGCAGTAAGTCGGCATGGCATGGACTCAAAAAGTCGCTGAAACTCCCCTGCAGAAATACTGAAATACTCTATAGCCGTTCATAAATGCGAAACTACACAAAGATTGGAAAGTTGCACAGGTCACACCAGTATTCAAGAAAGGTTGTTGCTGTTGTGGTCTTCAGTCCTGAGACTGGTTTGATCCACCTCTTCATACTACTCTATCCTGTGCAAGCTTCTTCATCTCCCAGTACCTACTCCAACCTACATCCTTCTGAATCTGCTTAGTGTATTCATCTCTCGGTCTCCCTCTACGACTTTTACCCTCCACGCTGCCATACAATGCTAAATTTGTGATCCCTTGATGCCTCAGAACATGTCCTACCAACCGGTCCCTGCTTCTAGTCAAGTTGTGCCACAAACTTCTCTCCAATTCTGTTCAATACCTTCTCATTAGTTACGTGATCTACCCATCTAATCTTCAGCATTCTTCTGTAGCACCACATTTCGAAAGCTTCTATTCTCTTCTTGTCTAAACTATATATCGCCCATGTTTCAACTTCGACCATAGCAAAACTCCTTTACAACTTTAAAATTCATAAATTAATACACTATAACTCGTTGAGAAAGCCGCAAAATAGGTTTACTGTTAGTTCAACTGTATCGCATACTGAAGTCCGATCTAATTTTACTACAGTATATAGTGAGTGATGTGCCATTGTCTCGTAGGATTTATGCCGAGCGAACGGGGATAAAAGTCTGCCGCCGTGTGCTACCATCTGGTGGCGATGACGTGAACTTCTAGGGCTAGCTGTGCACATCGTCAACCGTGCAGGTTGTTCATCAAATCCGTACTTATTTCGTTCAAATGGTTCAAAAGGCTCTGAGCACTATGGGACTCAACATCTGTGGTCATCAGTCCCGTAGAACTTAGAACTACTTAAACCTAACTAACCTAAGGACATCAGACACATCAATGCCCGAGGCAGGATTCGAACCTGCGACCGTAGCGGTCTCGCGGTTTCAGACTGAAGCGCCTTAACCGCACGGCCACACCGGCCGGCGTACTTATTTGGTCGTTAAAGCAATTACGGCACGCGATTTGCACTTGCGCAAAAGCTTCATAAAACGTGCACAAGTGAAGGTGTGCTCTCGAGACTGATGCTAAGTTTTACGGACTCTAGAGGAGCAGCACAGTCGAAAAAATGGCTGACATCGAAATAAGTGTCCAAGGAATAGAAAAGCAACTGGAATCACTCAACAGAGGAAAGTCCACTGGACCTGACGGGATACCAGTTCGATTCTACTCACAAGGAAACCTCCCCATCGCACCCTCCTCAGATTTAGTTATAAGTTGGCACAGTGGATAGGCCATGAGAAACTGAACACAGATCAATCGAGAAAACGGGAAGAAGTTGTGTGGAACCGTGAAAAAAATTAGTAAAATATACAAACTGAGTAGTCCATGTGGAAGATATGCAACAGCAAGGACAATGCGAGCTCAGCAGCGCCGTGGTCCCGTGGTTAGCGTGAGTAGCTGCGGAGCGAGAGGTCCTTGGTTCAAGTCTTCCCTCAACTGAAAATTTTACTTTCTTTATTTTGCAAAGTTATGATCTGTCTGTTCGTTCATTGACGTTTCTGTTCACTGTAATAAGTTTAGTGTATGTGTTTTGCGACCGCACCGCAAAACCGTGCGATTAGTAGACGAAAGGACGTGCCTCTCCAATGGGAACCGACAACATTTGATCGCAAGGTCATAGGTCAACCGATTCCTCCACGGGAAAACACGTCTGATATAATCTATACGACACTGGTGGCGGCATGTGCGTCACATGACAGGAATATGTTGTCGACCCACCTAACTTGTACACTTAGCGAATGGGTAAAAAGATTCTTCTACCTTGCCCGATTTAGGTTTTCTTGTAGATGTGATAATTACTCCCAAAACAGTAATGAAAACATAAGAGTTTGTCACATAAACTGAAAATAAAAAATTAAACTTTTCACTCCAAGGATGATTTGAACCTAGGACCTCTCGTTCCGTAGCTGCTCTCGCTAACCACGGGACCACGGCGCACCTTGACTACCAGTGTCCTAAATGTTGCCTATCTTGGCATGGACTACTCAGTTTGTATATTTTACTATTTTTTCATAGTTCCACACAACTTCTTCCTGTTTTCTCGATTGATCTGTGTTCAGTTTTTCAAGGCCTATCCACTGTGCCAACTTATAACTAAATCTGAGGGGGGTGCGATGGGGAGGTTCCCTTGTAACAGCCGTGTACCGCAAGTCTCAAGAGGAACGGAAGGTTCCAAATGGTTGGAAAAGAGCACAGGTAGTCCCAGTCTTCAAGAAGGGTCGTCGAGTAGATGCACAAAACTATACACCTATATCTCTGACGTCGATCTGTAGTAGAATTTTAGAACATGTTTTTTGCTCGCGTATCATGTCATTTCTGGAAACCCAGAATCTACTCTGTAGGAATCAACATGGATTCCGGAAACAGCGATCGTGTGAGATTCAACTCGCTTTATTTGTTCACGAGACCCAGAAAATATTAGATACAGGCTCCCAGGTAGATGCTATTTTTCTTGACTTCCGGAAGGCGTTCGATACAGTTCCGCACTGTCGCCTGATAAACAAAGTAAGAGCCTACGGAATATCAGACCAGCTGTGTGGCTGGATTGAAGAGTTTTTAGCAAACAGAACACAGCATGTTGTTATCAATGGAGAGACGTCTACAGACGTTAAAGTAACCTCTGGCGTTCCACAGGGGAGTGTTATGGGACCACTGCTTTTCACAATATATATAAATGACCTAGTAGATAGTGTCGGAAGTCCCATGCGGCTTTTCGCGGATGATGCTGTAGTATACAGAGAAGTTGCAGCATTAGAAAATTGCAGCGAAATGCAGGAAGATCTGCATCGGATAGGCACTTTGTGCAGGGAGTGGCAACTGACCCTTAACATAGACATATGTAATGTATTGCGAATACATAGAAAGAAAGATATATGATAGCAGAACAAACACTGGTAGCAGTTACTTCTGTAAAATATCTGGGAGTATGCGTGCGGAACGATTTGAAGTGGAATGATCATATAAAATTAATTGTTGGTAAGGCGGGTGCCAGGTTGAGATTCATTCGGAGAGTGCTTAGAAAATGTAGTCCATCAACAAAGGAGGTGGCTTACAAAACACTCGTTCGACCTATACTTGAATATTGCACATCAGAGTGGGATCCGTAGCAGGTCGGGTTGAGAGACGAGATAGAGAAGATCCAAAGAAGAGCGGCGCGTTTCGTCACAGGGTTATTTGGTAACCGTGATAGTGTTACGGAGATGTTTAGCAAACTCAAGTGGCAGACTCTGCAAGAGAGGCGCTCTGCATCGCGGTGTAGCTTGCTGTCCAGGTTTCGAGAGGGTGCGTTTCTGGATGAGGAATATATTGCTTCCCCCTACTTATGCCTCGCGAGGAGACCACGAATGTAAAATTAGAGAGATTCGAGCGCGCACGGAGGCTTTCCGGCAGTCGTTCTTCCCGCGAACCGTACGCGACTGGAACAGGAAAGGGAGGTTATGACAGTGGCACGTAAAGTGCCCTCCGCCACACACCGTTGAGTGGCTTGCAGCGTATAAGTGTAGATGTAGATGTAGCAGGAGCAGCGCGGTAGATTTAAGTGCCGCGTCTTTCAGATTGCAGCATCTATGTTACGTTTAACAACGTTCAAAGAAAAACAGCCAGTAAATCGGCAAGATGTCGAAACTTAGCGTGTTCACGTGCTCTTTCGCTCTTACACAGCAGCCGGCAGTGGCTGTACCACATAATCGGCGACGCCGCTGCCTCTTAATTGCGGGAGTGACTCCACGGCTAGCGAGCGCCCGGTTGCTTGTAACCGCTCAAGCGCGGCCGACGCAGTCGCTAATGAGCGGACATCTATTATTCATTGGCCCGCGACCGGTCGATACGTCAGCTGTTGCGCGGACGCGCAAAATGGCCGCTTAGCTTTACCGCTTCTTTCCGCGAATAACGCCGTCAACCGCGCTCAGCGCATTTCTTCACATGCTGCGCAGCAACGTTTCGGCTACTGCCGTCGTCAGGACAAACTTGAGGAGAAACATTTGCTGACTCATCCCTGTTCGATTTCTCTGCGCATGTGAAATTTCATTATTAATTTTCTGCAACAGTACGACGCACATCTACATCTACATATATACTCCGCTTGCCACCAAGCGGAATGTGGCGGAGGGCACAATTCGCACCAAAGTCATATTTCCTCCCCTCTGTTCCACTCGCGAATCGCGCGATGGAAAAGCGACTGTCTGAAAGCCTCAAAAAAAAATGGTTCAAATGGCTCTGATTACTATGGGACTTAACTTCTGAGGTCATCAGTCCCCTACAACTTAGAAGTACTTAAACCTAACTAACCTAAGAAGAAAGCAGGTGTTGACAGATGTGAAAATTACCGAACTATCAGGTTAATAAGCCACGGCTGCAAAATACTAACACGAATTCTTTACAGACGAATGGAAAAACTGGTAGAAGCCGACCTCGGGGAAGATCAGTTTGGATTCCGTAGAAATATTGGAACACGTGAGGCAATACTGACCTTACGACTTACCGTAGAAGAAAGATTAAGGAAAGGCAACCTACGTTTCTAGCATTTGTAAGAGAAAGCCTTTGACAATGTTGACTGGAACACTCTCTTTCAAATTCTGAAGCTGGCAAGGATAAAATACAGCGAGCGAAGGGCTATTTAGAATTTGTACAGAAATCAGATGGACGTTATAAGAGTCGAGGGGCATGAAAGGGAAGCAGTGGTTCGGAAGGGAGCGAGACAGGGTTGTAGCCTCTCCCCGATGTTGTTCAATCTGTATATTGAGCAAGCAGTAAAGGAAACAAAAGAAAAAATCGGAGTAGGAATTAATATCCATAGAGAAGAAATAAAAACTTTAAGGTTCACCGATGACATTGTAATTCTGTCGGAGACAGCAAAGTACTTGGAAGAGCAGTTGAACGGAATGGACAGTGTCTTGAAAGGAGGATGTAAAATGAACATCAACAAAAGCAAAACGAGGATAATAGAGTGTAGCCGAATTAAGTCCGGTGATGCTGAGGGAATTAGATTAGGAAATGAGACACTTAAAGTAGTAAAGGAGTTTTGCTATTTGGGGAGCAAAATAACTGCTGATGGTCGAAGTAGAGAAAATGTAGACTGGCAATGGAAATGAAAGCGTTTCTGAAGAAGAGAAATTTGTTAACATCGAGTATAGATTTTGGTGTCAGGAAGTCACTTCTGAAAGTATTTGTATGGAGTGTAGCCATGAATGGAAGTGAAACGTGGACGATAAATAGTTTAGACAAGAAGAGAATAGAAGCTTTCGAAATGTGGTGCTACAGAAGAATGCTGAAGACTACACGGGTAGAGCACATAACTAATGAGGAGGTATTGAATAGAATTGGGGAGAAGAGGAGTTTGTGGCACAACTTGACTAGAAGAAGGGACCGGTTGGTAGGACATGTTCTGAGGCATCAAGGGATCACAAATTTAGCATTGTATGGCAGCGTGGAGGGTAAAAATCGTAGGGGGAGACCAAGAGATGAATACACTAAGCAGATTCAGAAGGATGTAGGTTGCAGTAAGTACTGGGAGATGAAGAAGCTTGCACAGGATAGGGTAGCATGGAGAGTTGCATCAAACCAGTCTCATGACTGAAGACCACGACAACAACAACAACAACAACAACCTAAGGACATCACACACACCCACGCCCGAGGCAGGATTCGAACCTGCGACGGTAGCGGTCGCGCAGTTCCAGACTGAAGCACCCAGAACCGCTCGGCCACCTCTGCCGGCTGGCGCGATAATCAAACGCCCTCTGCCGAAAATCGCAGAGCTGTCCTCCTGAGCTTGCGCTCTAGTCTATATTTACTAACAGAGCGACCAGACGTCATTCACTAAAAACCTTATTAATGAAGGGATAGACACCCGCCGGTACCGAACGGTTTTTACACTACAGGCCATTAAAATTGCTACTCCAAGAAGAAATGCAAATGATAAACGGGTATTCATTGGACAAATATATTATACTAGAACTGACATGTGATTACATTTTCACGCAATTTGGGTGGGTATATCATGAGAAATCAGTACCCAGAACAACCGCCTCTGGCCGTAATAACGGCCTTGGAACGCCTGGGCATTGAGTCAAACAGAGCTCGGATGGCGTGTGCAGGTACAGCTGCCCATGCAGCTTCAACACGATACCACAGTTCATCAAGAGTAGTGATTGGCGTATTGTGACGAGCCAGTTGCTCGGCCACCATTGACCAGACGTTTACAGTTGGTGAGAGATCTGGAGAATGTGCTGGCCAGGGCAGCAGTCTAACATTTTCAGTTTCCAGAAAGGCCCGTACAGGACCTGCAACATGCGGTCGTGCATTATCCTGCTGGAATGTAGGGTTTTGCAGGGAGCGAATGAAGAGTAGAGCCACCGGTCGTAACACATCTGGAATATCCACCGTTCAAAGTGCCGTCAATGCGAACAAGAGGTGACCGAGACGTGTAACCTGTTGCACCCCATACCAGCACGCCGGGTGATACGCCAGTATGGCGATGACGAATACACGCTTCCAATGTACGTTCACCGCGATGTCGCCAAACCCGGATGCGACCATAATGATGCTGTAAACAGAACGTGGATTCATCCGAAAAAATGACGTTGTGCCATTCGTGCACCCAGATTCGTCATCGAGTACGGCATCGCAAGCGCTCCTGTCTGTGATGCAGCGTCAAGGGTAACCGCAGCCACGGTCTCCGAGCTGATAGTCCATGCTGGTGCAAACGTCGTCGAACTGTGCAGATGGTTGTTGTCTCGCAAATGTGCCCATCTGTTGGCTCACGGATCGAGACGTGGCTGCACGATCCGTTACAGCCGTGCGGATAAGATGGCTGTCATCTCGACTGCTAGTGATACGAGGCCGTTGGGATCCAGCACGGCGTTCCGTATTACCCTCCTGAACGCACCGATTCCATATTCTGCTAACAGTCATTGGAACTCGAGCAAGGCGAGCAGCAATGTCGCGATACGATAAACCGCAATCGCTATAGGCTACGATCCGACCTTTATGAAAGTCGGAAACGTGATGGTACGCATTTCTCCTCGTTACACGAGCCATCACAACAACGTTTCACCAGGCAACGCCGGTCAATTGCTGTTTGTGTGTGAGAAATCGGTTGGAAACTTTCTTCGCGTCAGCACGTTGTAGGTGTCGCCACCGGCGCTGACCTTAGTGTGAATGCTCTGAAAAGCTAATCATTTGCATATCACAGCATCTTCTTCCTGTCGGTTAAATTTCGCATTGTAGCACGTCACCTTCGTGGTGTAGCAATTTTAATGGCCTGTAGTGTAATATGCGTCTGAGCTGATCACAACGTCCTGTTTGGTGTCTCCTTTCCGAAAGCCAGACCGACTGCCGTCTAACAGATCCTCCATTTTTGCCCATTGTTCTGTACATTATTGTTATTCTTTTTAGGGGAGGCAAATGAAATACAATGAAATTAGCCGCTCCACCGTATTAAGTGCGGTGTCTTAGTGCCTGCCTGCAGAGAAGCGAGAAACCTGGTGTTGGCGGAGAGACAGAGAGAGAGAGAGAGAGAGAGAGAGAGAGAGAGAGAGAGAGAGAGAGCGGGCAGTGCGTAGGCCGCGTGTTGTGCGTGTTGTGCGTGCCGGGCTGCGGTCGGCTTATCTGCGTGCGCCGGGAAACTGCACGCAACTTCCGCAGGATGTGCCACTTATCCTAATACTGCCTTCCCGACTTACGGACTAGCTGCGGCTTTCATCTGGCTGCGTCGCGATCGGCTCTCCAGAATACACTGGGCTGCATAACTTAGGGACGAAAGTAACTTTCGCACCAAGCCTCACTGCCAAGTGACATAGATCGGTGAAACTTTATTCGTACATACAGTGAAGCTCCAAAGAAACTGGTGTAAGCATGCTTATGCAGGTCGGCAACGCCTATGTAAGACAACAAGTGTCTGGCACAGTTGTTAGATCGGTTACTGCTGCTACAGTGACAAGTTACCAAGATTTAACTCTTTGAGGGGCAGGCAAACGCCACCAAAAATTTACCCTAGTGGGGCAAGAAAAATTATTTGCAAATTTCAGATTTCTTTTACTTCTAACACATTTGTTTTATTGTCTTGCGATGTTTTATACATTGAGTTTGTAAAAATTCACTTAAACAACAACAAAACATTAAATGTGGCCACTACGGGTAACCACCATCCCCTTACAGTATACAAATTCGATATTTGGTGGTTGAACTTTGATTCAAGAGATACCAAGAAAATTAAAAACTTGTTATTTCAGTTCTTGCCTGCTCTGAGAGACAAAGGTACTTTGCACACTGAACAGATCCACACTGTTCGCACTGGATTTTTCTTTGAACTGCAAACTGCGCATCTTCTAGATTATGAGTGAATTGGTTGTTGTTTACTGCTTTCGTGGCTAATACTTTCGTCTACATATGGATTGTGTGATTTGGTCTGCCGGCCGGAGTGGCCGAGCGGTTAAAGGCGCTACAGTCTGGAACTGCACGACCGCTACGGTCGCAGGTTCGAATCCTGCCTCGGGCATGGATGTGTGTGATGTCCTTAGGTTAGTTAGGTTTAGGTAGTTCTAAGTTCTAGGGGACTTATGACCACAGCAGTTGAGTCCCATAGTGCTCAGAGCCATTTGAACCATTTTTTTTTTTTTTTTGTGATTTGGTCTGGGTTGCTATACTACTTTGGGATACAGAGGCAAAATTAGCTGCCACAGAAACTATTTTTGGAGCCAACAAGATTTTGTACCCTCTCGACGGATGTCTTTATTGGAGAACTGCTCCATTTCGATTTCTTTGTGCACAATGAACACGTTTGTCACACTGCAGTCTAAAAAGTGAAGAAACAATCTCACCCACCATTTCTTGCTTTTTCTGTCAATAGCATAGTCTGACTTTAGGCGATCAAAATTATCCACATAGTCCATACTGGAATTGTAGTCTTTCAATGCAATTGGGCAAGTGACATTGGTTATTGTTCCATCTTTCATTTTTCGAGTTGCTGTGGACACATCTGATGGTGAATCACACGTTGAAATCAAGTTGACTGCCCTGTTATCTTTCCATCTATAGATTACTATGCCATCATTGCTTATTTTGTAATCGAATTCCCCTCTTTCCCGTTCCTTTTCCTCCTTGAGTTTTAGCACGTTTGTCCTTCTGGGATTTATTGTTCCTCAAGCGTACACACCAATGGATTTTAGGTCCTTGAATAGATCATATAGCACTCCGTCTTCAGGCCACAAGTGGCCCATCGGGACCATCCGACCGCCGTGTCATCCTCAGTTGAGAATGCGGATAGGAGGGGTGTGTGGTCAGCACACCGCTCTCCCGGTCGGTATGATCGTTTTCTTTTACCGGAGCCGCTACTTTTCGGTCGAATAGCTCCTCAGTTGGCATCACGAGGCTGAGTGCACCCCGGAAAATGGCAACAGCACATGGCGGCAGGATGGTCACCCATCCAAGTGCCGACCACGCCCGACAGCGCTTAACTTCGGTGATCTCACGGGAACCGGTGTATCCACTGCGGCAAGGCCGTTGCCGAATAGATCATATGATGTAAAATAATTGTCCATGAAAATAATATGATTCTTTCCATGAAGACAACTGGTTAAATTTAGAACCACACGACTGCACACAAGACTAGGAGTTGCGCAGCTTGTCGTGAATGTGGGGGTCATTTCCATCACTGTCAACACTGCTGTCACTAGAAGATATTTCTTCAAATAAAATTCGGTAACATTCGTCCTCAGTTATTCCTTTTCGGATAGACATATTCGATTGGAGGACGAAGAAAATATACTGGGTGGAGCAGAAATTTGTCTGTAAAACACGGAAAATTCTGTTTCAATTTAAAGTTACATTACACGTAGACTTATGTGCGATCAACACGTAAATATAATCAATTACTTACCAAAAACAGTCGTATAAAGAAGAGCTACACAGAATACTGCACGCCGCTTCCAAGAACAGTGTTCACAATGAAGAAGTATCAACTATTGTTCTGAATACGTGGCAAAAATTCGCGCAAAAGACCTGCACTGCCATCTAGCGGTATTTTAGGCAACAATTAGGTGGTTGGCAGAGAGGCTACTGGCCCCTGAGCGGTAAAGGGAGAAAATATTATGTGGTTAGCCACAGTGACGACTGCCCATTGAAACCGTCTACGTATGTGGTTAGTTACAGTTTTGCCTGCCCTTCAAAGAGTTAAGTGAGTTTGAACGTGGTGTTATAGTCGGCGCACGAGCGATGGGACCAGCATCTCTGAGGTAGCGATGGCCGGCCGCTGTGGCCGAGCGGTTCTAGGCGCTGCAGTCTGGAACCGCGCGGCCGCTACGGTCGCAGGTTCGAATCCTGCCTCTGCCATGTATGTATGTTGATGTCCTTAGGTTGGTTAGGTTTAAGTAGTTGTAAGTCAAGGGGACTCATGACCTCAGATGTTAAGTACCATAGTGCTCAGAGCCGTTTGAACCATTTTTAGGTAGCGATGAAGAGGGGATTTTCCCGTAAGAACATTTCACGAGTGTACAGGCATCTGGTAAAACATGAAATATCCAACATCGCTGCGGCCGGAGAAAGATCCTGCAAGAACGGGAGCAGCGACGACTGAAGAGAATCGATCAACACGATAGAAGTGCAACCCTTCCGTAAATTGCTATAGATTTCACTGCTGGGGCATCAAAAAGTGTCAGCGTACGAACGATTCAACGAAACATCGTCCATATGGCGGTATATTGCTAATTTTTTAGTTATGGGCCGTCTGACAGCAACTGAAAAAAACACAATTTTAGTGCCATACGCGTTTCGCCTTTATTTTCTGCAAGGCATCATCAGTGGCAGGTTACGTGGACAATTTCGTACGTATTACGCTCCTGTTGCATTCTTGGTGGTGTTCTTCTTATGAATGCCAATTTGCGGTTTCTGAACAGAAGCCAAAACATTGCATTGAAACAAGGGTTCAGTTCATAGTGCTGTGGAATGTGTGGAAGAAAAAACCGGAAATTGGCATTCATAAGAACAAAAACACCACCAAGAATGCAACAGGAGCGTAATGTGTAAGAAATTGTCCACGCAACCTGCCACTGATTATGCCTTGCAGAAAATAAAGGCGAAACGGGTATGGCACTAAAATTGTGATTTATTCAGTTGCTGTCAGACGGTCCACAAGTAAAAATTATCAATATACCGTAATATTACACGCAACTGAGGAAGACAGGACTACCGAAGTTGAAGATCGTCCGTATGGGCTTTCGGAGCCGGAAGGCCCACTCGTGTGCCCTTAATCACTGCACGACACAAAGCTTTACGCTTCGTCTGGGCCCGTCAACACCGACATTGCACTGTTGACTGGAAACATGTTGCCTGGTCAGACGACTTTCGTTTCAAATTATATAGAGCGAATGAAAGTGTACATCACGAATTCCTTCCCTGCATTTTCCTTTCTCCACCTCCTCCAACTTCATTTTACAATGCACCCTGTCAAAAATCAATATCTGCGACACAATGGTTTGTAGACAATGACATCCGTAAAATGGACTGGCTTGCCCAGAGGTCCTACCTGAACCCATTGGAACACCTTTAGGCGTGAGAACGTAGTCTTCGATCCAGACCCCGGCATCCAAGATCGCTATCTTCTGTGGTTTCGGCCCTTGAGGAAGAATGAAACTCTGTGACGGAATGGCAGCCCTGATATCTCACAGAATATGACTCCAGCAGATTTCAAGCCAGGGATGAACACATCCCATATTAATGTCCACCAATAGGTGAAGAAAGGAAGAAGGAAGGCCGGTCGCTGTGGCCGATCGGATCTAGGCGCTTCATTCTGGAACCACGCGGCTGCTACTGTCGTAGGTTCGAATCCTGCCTCGGGCATGGCTGTGTGTGATATGCTTAGCTTAGTTAGGTTTAAGTAGTTCTAAGTTCTAGGGGACTGATGACCTCAGATGTTAAGTCCCATAGTACTCAGAGCCATTTGAGCTTCTTTTTTTATTTTTATTTATTTATTTTTTTTTAATAAAGGAAGATTGGGTTTAACGTTCCGTCGACATCGAAGTCATTGGAGACGGAGTTCGGATTGAGTCAAGGGAGGGGAAGCAAATCGGCCGTGTCCTTTCAAAAGAACCACCCCGGAATTTGCCTGGAGCGGTTTGGGGAAATCACGGGAAACCTAAATCTGGATGGCCAGACGCAGGTTTGAACCGTCGTCCTCCCGAATGCGAGTCCAATGTGCCAACTACTGCGCCGCCTGTGTCCAATATACAGGGTGATTCAAAAAGAATACCACAACTTTAGGAATTTAAAACTCTGCAACGACAAAAGGCAGAGCTAAACACTATCTGTCGGCGAATTAAGGGAGCTATAAAGTTTCATTTAGTTGTACATTTGTTCGCCATTTCAGCCAATAAAGTTTTTGGTCCCTTTTTCTTCGAAGGTGCTACTGTAACTGGACTACAGTATCTGGAGATGTTAGAGAATTGGCTGTTCCCTCAGCTCGAACAAGAAGCACAACAGTTCATATTTCAGCAGGATGGAGCGCCACCACATTGGCACTTATCTGTCCGTAACTACCTGAACGTCAACTACCCGAGGCGATGGATCGGCCGCCAGGCAGTCCGTGACAGAGCACTTCATCACTGGCCTCCAAGAAGCCCTGATCTTACCCCCTGCGATTTTTTCTTATGGGGGTACGTTAAGGATATGGTGTTTCGGCCACCTCTCCCAGCCACCATTGATGATTTGAAACGAGAAATAACAGCAGCTATCCAAACTGTTACGCCTGATATGCTACAGAGAGTGTGGAACGAGTTGGAGTATCGGGTTGATATTGGTCGTGTGTCTGGAGGGGGCCATATTAAACATCTCTGAACTTGTTTTTGAGTGAAAAAAACCTTTTTAAATACTCTTTGTAATGATGTATAACAGAAGGTTATATTATGTTTCTTTCATTAAATACACATTTTTAAAGTTGTGGTATTGTTTTTGAATCACCCTGTATATTTTACTAGTGCAATGTAGATAGTGATGACGTCCTTCTTGCTGCTAGGACCCATCAAGATCTTGAAAACATCTTTCCACGAGCTTGGTTGGTTGTTGGTTGTTTTTTGGGGGAAGAGACCAGACAGCAAGGTCATCGCTCTCATCGGATTAAGGACGGAAGGGGAAGGAAGTCGGCCATGCCCTTTCAAAGGAACCATCCCGGCATTTGCCTGGAGCGATTTAGGGAAATCATGGAAAACCTAAATCAGGATGGCCGGACGCGGAATTGAACCGTCGTCCTCCCGAATGAGAGTCCAGTGCACGAGCTTGAAGAATAGTTTTAAGCAATATTTTATTTATTTATTTATTTATTTCATTAACAGTACAGAGTAATCCACCGCCTTGAAATGTCAGGTGGGTGGGATGCTTCTGAATCTAATAGCAAAAGACTTCTCATTGTTACAGTCTTATTGGTAAACAGTTGTTAATCCTTTTTTTAAATAATATAAAGAACATAATATATTAAGATTTTTCTGAGGTTACAGCGAGTTGAATGCTTAACAATTGTTAAAATGGTTCCATATAATTTGTTACTACCTAGTTGATGAGATTATAATTTATATAATACTACAAGAAACGTAACAAACCTCTGGCAGTAACATCTGTAGATTTTAAGAAGGCATATGACTGTCACCACAGACCTTCAGTATTAAAAATTTTAAGAAATCTAGGTCTCCATCCAAAACTAATTAAAATAATACAACTCACTCTAACCAACACCAAATCAAAAGTGAAGTTCAGCGGAGAAATTTCGGAACCATTCCCCGTAAAAACAGGCTTAAGACAAGGTGACTGTCTATCACCATTATTGTTCAACTGTGCAGTGGGATACATAATGAGAGAATCGTACAAGGACAATCCAAAGATGATAAGAATTGGAAGTGCAAAAGATGATATTAGCTTAAACTGCTTGGGATTCGCTGATGATCTTGCTCTCCTAGCCAACACCGTTCAAGAAGCCAGGCAACAAGTGAAATCACTACAAGAAACAGCAGAGAAAGTAGGCCTTAGAATATCATTTGAAAAAAACTGAGATTACGCTAACTGATCCACCACTTGCAAACAGAATTACAATAGGAGAACAGGAAATCAAAATTGTTGATAAATTTAAGTATTCAGGCGAAATAATAACATACTATCTAAATGAGAAGCCATCATGGCAGAATAGAATAAAAAACTGAACTACGCAAATTACATTACCATAACTACACACAACAAAAAAAGCCTATCTATAGATGCAAAATTAAAACACGATAAAACTGTCACACAACCAGAAATAACGTATGCAGCTGAAACTATCTTCAAAACAACTAATACAGCAGAAATTGACAGAATACTAAAAATAGAAAGAAGAATAATTAGGACATGTATAAATAAACAGTATAAAATAAATGGACATTGGAGAATAGCATCAAATGAAACAGTATATAAGAAAATAGAACCAGTCATGAGCACAATCAGGAAGAAACACATCTCATTCTTTGGACATCTGAAGAGAACTGCAGAAAACAGAATTAGTAAAAAAATAATACAAAATTGTGGAATAGCAAGAGCGACATTAAATGGATCACAGAAATTAAGTAGGATATAAAAGAACTCCAAATTACAGTAGATGACCTAGAAAACAAGACAGAGAAAACCAAAATACTGCAAGACCCACAAACCAGACTACAAATGAAAATCAATAAAAGGAATACAGGAAGAGTGGTCTCAAATGAAGAAAGAAAGAAAATATCTGAAAGAATGAAGAAATGTTGGGCAGACAGAAGAGCAAAACATCTTTCATATAAGAATAGACTCCAGCAATTATATTACCTAAATATCATATTAAGTTATTGTTGAGCCAAATTGTATCCCTGTGTAACAACTTGTTTACAACTGTGTGTTTTTGACCAGAGTGGTCCAATGAAGGCCATAAAATAAATAATAATAATAATAATGCAAATCTATCTATCTATGTATCGCTTGAGCCTTGTCTCGCAGTTACGCAGGGTCAGCCATCGTTAATCGGATTTGGCACGTTAATGGTTAAGGGGTGGCCGGATGCTCTTCCTGCCGCCACACCTTACCCCCCCGGGACGGAATTAGTGTACCCCAGCTGTCTGCGTTGAGTGTAATCCGTGGAATAGTGCGAATGTGTGCAGATGTCTGCGAGCCGTGTATCTGAGGCGGAACGTGGGGACCAGCCCGGTATTCACCTAGCGGGATGTGGAAAACCGCCTAAAAACCACAAGCAGGCTGGCCGGCACATCCGCCGGGCGGATTCGATGCGGGTTAATTTACTTAATGGAAATATCAAAGAAAAATAAAACAATGAAAAAACAAAGAGAATGTAACACAATGAGCACGGTTAAGAATAATTTGTTGTATATAGAGGATAGTGTATTTGGATGAGTAATACAGTCTGACAAGTAGCGTATTGGTTAGTAATGGCCTTTTCCTATCTACTCGTATTTCAGATGAGGTGGTCTCGGTATAACCTCGAGCTTTTCTCATCTGAAATGCTTTGTGCAAATGTATGTAAGCAATAACGGCTTGATGTTCAAACATCAAGAAGACGGACTATCTCTGACGTGAAATGAACTTAGGTTTCCGTGTAGACGGGTGACGACAGTGCCAAGTACCGAGCCAGCCTTGCGTTGCGTCAGCTGTCTCGAAGACACACACGTGCCGAATGAGAGTTTCCCCGTATGTTGGGAAACCCTGTCTGCCTTGTGTCGCTTAGAGGTGTCATTATTTGTGCAAAAAGTAATCAGGCAGCGACTTGTCAGCGGAGCATTATTTCGACTCTGTTTTCGCGAACGAAATCTGCAGTTACGTGTGCCATGTGTTTTGCTCTTGCAAAACAGCGGCGGGAAACTTGGGAAATACTGCATTTCAGAAGCACGTGTAAGACAGCGATTAAAGTGCGATAGTACACCGGGATTGGGGGGGGGGGGGGGGGGGGCTAGAAGAATGCCGGACTTTTGCCACGCCGGACATTCTTGCCAAACTAGCCCCTTCGCCAGGTAGCGATCCCTCAGGTAAGGGACGGCCTTCCTCGTACTTCTTCTGTCCGCTTTCAAACCACCGTCTCCACATCTTACTCGGTACAACCAGTACGCCGCGCGGGATTAGCCGAGTGGTCAGGGGCGCTGCAGTCATGGACTGTGCGGCTGATCCCGGCGGAGGTTCGAGTCCTCCCTCGGGCATGGGTGTGTGTGTTTGTCCTTAGGATAATTTAGGTTAAGTAGTGTGTAAGCTTAGGGACTGATGACCTTAGCAGTTAAGTCCCATAAGGTTTCACACACACAACCAGTACGTAAGGGACCTTCTCGACATCTTGGCCAAATACAGAACTTCTTTTCCGAAATCGAAATATTCATAACTTTTGGGAAACTAAAGCAATACCGACGATTATGTCAGTATGTAATTAGTTCTGCCAAGTATAAATATAGATTCCTCTGTCTGTACGGTAGCTTCCTTTCACGCTTACTGATTGCGATAGAAACAGTCCATTGCCATGGGAGCAACAAGAAAGGAACACTGTAAAGAGAATGCGAATGTACGCTAATCATTTCTTTCTCATCACTGCATTTGTGCGTACTTTAATTATTACAACTGCACGTCCAAAAGGCAATAAGGAGAGAAGAAATGGGTATGTGAATGTGAGAAAAGAAAAACGATGTACTCCACATTAATTTACTCTCTAAAATGCGATATCCCTTGCGGCGAAACATTAGTCAATAAAGTGTAGCGGGACAATGTTCAAAACATGACTGAAAATACGTTCACTAAATAGAGATAAGAACATCTATGATTGACATGTCATCTAAAGTCGACGTACAATTTTGAAATGCCGGCCTCGGTGGCCGTGCGGTTCTATGCGCTTCAGTCTGGAACCGTGCGTCCACTACGGTCGCAGGTTCGAATCCTGCCTCGGGCATTGATGTGTGTGATGTCCTTAGGTTAGTTAGGTTTAAGTAGTTCTAAGTTCTAGGGGGCTGATGACCTAAGATGTTAAGTCCCATAGTGCTCAGAACCATTTGAACCATTTTTTGAAATGTAAGAAATAAGGAAATGAAGTAATAGACAATGCAGTGGTTGTAACGTACGTTGTTGTTCAACATTGTTTAGCTCTGGTGTTTACAGTGTCACAGAGAAAGCATCGTAGGTTTTGCAGGGAAAAGCCGCAATTGTAATGATCTGCACTACAACAGAAACAAGAAGCACAACTTAAGGAAAAATAATGTAATGTGTGTTTCAAATCACAATTGACATTGAAGCAGATGGTTCCTGTGACTTAATATGGGCAGAGGCTATATTCGACAACCGGTTCAAATGGTTCAAATGGCTCTGAGCACTATGGGACTCAACTGCTGAGGTCATTAGTCCCCTAGAACTTAGAACTAGTTAAACCTAACTAACGTAAGGACATCACAAACACCCATGCCCGAGGCAGGATTCGAACCTGCGACCGTAGCGGTCTTGCGGTTCCAGACTGCAGCGCCTTTAACCGCACGGCCACTTCGGCCGGCTTCGACAACCGGAATAAATTAATAACTGGCTACTTTTACCGACCCCCGGTCTCAGATGAAACAGCTGCTGTACAGTTCAAAGAAAACTTGAGTCTCATCACAAATAGGTACGCTACTCATACAGTTGGCAGTGACTTGAATCTACCTTCTGTATGTTGACAAAAATACATTTTCAGACCCTATTGTAGATAGAAAACAACTTCCGTAATTGTTCTAAATGCTTTTTTTTAAATTATTTTGAACAATTAGTTCACGAGGTCATTCAAATTGTAAATGGTTACGAAAAGAAAAGAAAAATATAATAATAATTCCAATCCCAAAGAAAGCAGGTGTTGACAGATGTAAAAATTACCGAATTATCAGTTTAATAAGTCACAGCTGCAAAATACTAACGCGAATTTTTTACAGACGAATGGAAAAACTGGTAGAAGCCGACCTCGGGGAAGATCAGTTTGGATTCCGTAGAAATGTTGGAACACGTGAGGCAATACTGACCCTACGACTTATCTTAGAAAATAGATTAAGGAAAGGCAAACCTACGTTTCTAGCATTTGTAGACTCAGAGAAGGCTTTTGACAATGTTGACTGGAATACTCTCTTTCAAATTCTAAAGATGGCAGGGGTAAAATACAGGGAGCGAAAGGTTATTTACAATTTGTACAGAATCCAGATGACAGTTCTAAGAGTCGAGGGGCATGAAAGGGAAGCAGCGGTTGGGAAGGGAGTGAGACAGAGTTGTAGCCTCTCCCCGATGTTATTCAATCTGTATATTGAGCAAGCAGTAAAGGAAACAAAAGAAAAATTCGGAGTAGGTATTAAAATCCATGGAGAAGAAATAAAAACTTTGAGGTTCTCCGATGACATTGTAATTCTGTCAGAGACAGCAAAGAACTTGGAAGAGCAGTTGAACGGAATGGACAGTGTCTTGAAAGGAGGATATAAGATGAACATCAACAAAAGCAAAACGAGGATAATAGGGTGTAGCCGAATTAAGTCCGGTGATGCTGAGGGAATTAGATTAGGAAATGAGACACTTAAAGTAGTAAAGGAGTTTGGTATTTGGGGAGCAAAATAACTGATGATTGTCGAAGTAGAGAGGATATAAAATATAGACTGGCAATGGCAAGGAAAGCGTTTCTGAAGAAGAGAAATGTGTTAACATCGAGTATAGATTTAAGTGTCAGGAAGTCGTTTCTGAAAATATTTATATGGAGCGTAGCCATGTATGGAAGTGAAATGTGGACGATAAATAGTTTGGATAAGAAGAGAATAGAAGTTTTCGAAATGTGGTGCTACAGAAGAATGCTGAAGATTAGACGGGTAGATCACATAACCAATGAGAAGGTATTGAATAGAATTGGGGAGAAGAGGAGTTTGTGGCACAACTTGACAAGAAGAAGGGACCGGTTGGTGGGGCATGTTCTGAGGCATCAAGGGATTTAGCATTGGAGGGCAGCGTGGAGTGTAAAAATCGTAGAGGGAGACCAAGAGATGAATACACTAAGCAGATTCAGAAGGATGTAGGTTGCAGTAGGTACTGGGAGATGAAGAAGCTTGCACTGGATAGAATAGCATGGAGAGCTGCATCAAACCAGTCTGAGGACTGAAGACGACAACGACAACAACAACGAAAACACACTTGACCTCTTAGCCACAAATAATCCTGAGCATCACGACGGATACAGGCATTAGTGAACACACAGTCGTAGCGAGGCTCAGTTCCGTAGCAAAGAAATTCACCAAAACTAAACGCGAAATATATCTGTTTATAAAAGCAACTAAGAATTCGGTTGACGTCTTTCTAAGAGACAGTCTCCAATCTTTCCAAAGTATCTAAGAGAAGACCATATGTGGCTTAAGTTCAAAGAAATAGTATCAACAGCACTCGAGAGATTCCTACCAAATAAATTAATAAGAGACGGAACTGATCCCCCATGGTACCCAAAACACGACGGAAAGCTGCTGCAGGAGCACCGAAAAAGGCAAGTATAATTTAGACGAACGCAAAATCTCCGAGATTGGCGAAGTTTTACTGAGGCTCGAAATTTGGTGCGGATTTCAGTGCGAGATGCATTTAATAGTTTCCACAACGGAACTCTCTCTAGAAATGCGGCGGAAAATCCAAAGAGAATGTGGTCCTATGTTAAGTAAATCAGCGGAAAGGCTCAGTAAGCGATGTGGTGTTGAAGGAGGGGGAGACAAGGGACCCAACCCTTTGGAGCAGGGAAAATCGTGGCAAATGTCCGCACACCGGCTACAACGCCTTTGGTCTTTTCTCTCTTCCCTTGTTGAGTCCATTTTATTGTCCCTCAGCAAGTGCGCACATTGTGGACTAGTGAACACTGTTGAAACATAGCCTGTTATAGTTCGCCTTCATGTTTTTTATATGAAATAAGCTATTTTCCGAGCCACGAACTTCGTGTACCTAAGACCTATATTCCGCTCATCATACAGGGTGCATACGGCCCGGGACATCCGGGAAAAACCCGGGGTTTTCTTAGAATTCCGCGATTTTTCGTTGTTTTAGATTTCAGTTAAAGTTTTGTAGGTTTGACGTGTAAGATCTGATACTCTGACAAAGAACTTTAGTCCACTACTGCTGAATAATACTGCAGCAATGAAGCATAAATCAGGGAATAACACCAAAATAAAAGTTTAGTTGCATAGAAAATGGGTAATTTACGCAATGCACAGACCAGTTTGCCGACACTGTAAAGTGTCAAAGGCTTTTGGTCGAAGATTATCCAGTACGTCCATAACAACTAACGTGCATTCAATGTGCGTGACGTCACAGTTGTTTACATTTCTAACAGATCACCAGTAAATATTACGAATAGTGGCTTGAGATGCGTTACTTTCAAAGGAAATTTCCACGCAAGATGATTTATGTTACGTGTGAGAATGTGCAGTGAATTTCTTAAATCACAGGGCGTTATAACTCTCATTCAAAACGTAACACTTTGAGGATCAGCCATTTGAAAAATGTCGGGCCCAGAAGATAAGTCATTTATGCCACTATTTAAAATTTTACCGGCACATTTGTATTAGATATGACTTAACGTGTAGCACACGCTAAAAAAAGACCGAGCTTCAAGTTAGTTTTCATATTTAATGTTGTTCTTACATAGATAAAAAATTATGCGATCGATGGCAGAATGTGTAATTGACCTTCAAAAAAATGTGCATAATGTGTTACCGAGTAATGTCACAAGTCTCTTCATGCCAGAACACCTCGACTTTTCTAGGCAATAACCGGGAAATCCGGGAATTTTTTTTTCTTGTCCACGTAGACACCCTGTCATAAGAATAAACCTGACGTAAACATTAGGCAATGTATTTCCTCCGCGTTTGCATGAATCTAATTGGAATATCGTTTTACGTGGAACGGAAGCCAAGGTCCAGTCACGTACGATCACAAAGATACGTTTTATGCTGTGTTACACGCAAGTGCTGAGCGATAATGGGGTACAACAGATTTACCGGCGCATTTGACTTGGACAGCACTGGCCAACAACCTACCTGCTCCGAACATGCAGTGATTTGGACGCTGCAGTTCAGACGTAAAAAGAGACGAGCAGAGAAACAATATAGCTTCGAATGTCATTCAGTTTTTAAAGAGGATGAAATAATATTTGGCAGAACTTCAGCATTACGCACGCGTCCTAGGTGACCAGGCGGAAAGCATAAAATTCTCTCGTCTCCACCTAACATAGTATTCTAATTACCAACAAGAGAGATGAAAATTCCTAACTTAAAGATTGTAATTTTTCTGAGCGAGCGATGTGCAATGCAAAAGCGTACCGCAGGGATTTCACCGCACTGTTGAATACTGAAGCCACTGAGAGTGTTAATTGCAGTCAGTCGTCCGGTAATCTCTTAGCTCCTTCCTTATCTGAATCCGAGAAATACATTTCAGTTCCGGAACTGTCATCTGCCACGTTCATAACGAGTCGATCGACAACAGAATCCACGAAGTCACCTAGGATCCGCATTTTCTCCTCCTCTTTTATGACGTGCCTTTCTATATCTGGCCAGCGTTCGGATGTGACGTGTGTAAAAGCTGCGTGCGTTACTTCCGTTACGTCTGGCATCGTAACAGTCTTGTTATTTCTCGCAAAAAATCCCTTAAATTGGCTCCAGATCAGTTCTGTTGGGTGCATATTGTAATGGAACCGCTCGATGTTGTGAAAATGATTGTTTTTCCGTGTTTCCACGGCACTTATAACTCCGGATTGCGTGAAACTACATGTGTGGTATAAAACATTGGACACTGAGTAAAGAGTGTTGGTTTTTCATTTTTGCCCTAAAAAGTTAAATTGTTATGTTTCTGAATTCAAGCAACTTAATATAACAATATTTCATAAAATATCGGTAACTAAGAATTTATATTTGAAATGATATTAGGAATTTTTCGTGCAGTATGTAATTAGAAACAAGAAGACGTGAATTCAAAATGGTTCAAATGGCTCTGAGCACTATGGGACTTAATTTCTAAGGTCATCATTTCCCTAGAACTTAGAACTACTGAAACCTAACTAACCTAAGGGCATCACACACATCCATGCCGGAGGCAGGATTCGAACATGCGACCGTAGCGGTCGTGCGGTTCCAGAGTGTAGCGCCTAGAACGCTCGTCCACCCGGCCGGCGAAGACATGAATTATTCATAAAAATAATGAATTTTAGAATTACTACATGGCTGTATTTAAAACTGCACGAAAAAAAAGATAAATATGGCGAGATTTGAATCAGCGAATCATGAACTACAGTTCGTTATTAATCAAGTATGCTACGGATTCCGCTAAGCATCCATTACACAACTGCGTCTCAACTGTATCATGTACAGTGTCTTGGAAAACTTCAAAGCTGATTTTTTTCTGTAAACTTAACGAAAAAATTTAAGACCAACCTATTTCTTGGCACATTTTAAGCGTGCTCCACACGCTTGTTTCACTACGGAGCAAGAAGCAGCTTCAGCCATTTTCACACTGCGTATTAAAAGCGCGACAATCAGAGCACAACAATGGAGACTGTTGTGTACATACACTCCTGGAAATGGAAAAAAGAACACATTGACACCGGTGTGTCAGACCCACCATACTTGCTCCGGACACTGCGAGAGGGCTGTACAAGCAATGATCACACGCACGGCACAGCGGACACACCAGGAACCGCGGTGTTGGCCGTCGAATGGCGCTAGCTGCGCAGCATTTGTGCACCGCCGCCGTCAGTGTCAGCCAGTTTGCCGTGGCATACGGAGCTCCATCGCAGTCTTTAACACTGGTAGCATGCCGCGACAGCGTGGACGTGAACCGTATGTGCAGTTGACGGACTTTGAGCGAGGGCGTATAGTGGGCATGCGGGAGGCCGGGTGGACGTACCGCCGAATTGCTCAACACGTGGGGCGTGAGGTCTCCACAGTACATCGATGTTGTCGCCAGTGGTCGGCGGAAGGTGCACGTGCCCGTCGACCTGGGACCGGATGCACGCCAAGACCGTAGGATCCTACGCAGTGCCGTAGGGGACCGCACCGCCACTTCCCAGCAAATTAGGGACACTGTTGCTCCTGGGGTATCGGCGAGGACGATTCGCAACCGTCTCCACGAAGCTAGGCTACGGTCCCGCACACCGTTAGGCCGTCTTCCGCTCACGCCCCAACATCGTGCAGCCCGCCTCCAGTGGTGTCGCGACAGGCGTGAATGGAGGGACGAATGGAGACGTGTCGTCTTCAGCGATGAGAGTCGCTTCTGCCTTGGTGCCAATGATGGTCGTATGCGTGTTTGGCGCCGTGCAGGTGAGCGCCACAATCAGGACTGCATACGACCGTGGCACACAGGGCGAACACCCGGCATCGTGGTGTGGGGAGCGATCTCCTACACTGGCCGTACACCACTGGTGATCGTCGAGGGGACACTGAATAGTGCACGGTACATCCAAACCGTCATCGAACCCATCGTTCTACCATTCCTAGACCGGCAAGGGAACTTGCTGTTCCAACAGGACAATGCACGTCCGCATGTATCCCGTGCCACCCAACGTGCTCTAGAAGGTGTAAGTCAACTACCCTGGCCAGCAAGATCTCCGGATCTGTCCCCCATTGAGCATGTTTGGGACTGGATGAAGCGTCGTCTCACGCGGTCTGCACGTCCAGCACGAACGCTGGTCCAACTGAGGCGCCAGGTGGAAATGGCGTGGCAAGCCGTTCCACAGGACTACATCCAGCATCTCTACGATCGTCTCCATGGGAGAATAGCAGCCTGCATTGCTGCGAAAGGTGGATATACACTGTACTAGTGCCGACATTGTGCATGCTCTGTTGCCTGTGTCTATGTGCCTGTGGTTCTGTCAGTGTGATCATGTGATGTATCTGACCCCAGGAATGTGTCAATAAAGTTTCCCCTTCCTGGGACAATGAATTCACGGTGTTCTTATTTCAATTTCCAGGAGTGTAGTTCCGCGTAGTCAGCACGTACACAACTTTCCCACTAGAGCGCGCCCCGCTAAGCACAACAGCGCAGGCGCAGTGCTCGTCCGTCTCCGCACTACGAGATGGCGCTGCCTTAGAGACGGACCAAATTCTGCTTCCGCCGATCCGCGTATTAATATGTAACGCAGCCAATGAGATTGCTGCTAACGTAGAACCTTTTCTCCTCGCGGATCACACTCGCGCAGTGATACCTGAACACTCGAGGTATTATGACGAGTGTACAGACCTCCGATTAGTCAGTCTGCATTTTGTCTGTAGTTAAGTTTCAGTCTGCGCCTAATAAGATTACCATATTCCTGTACATAGCCATGAAGATAAATGTATAGACACTTTGTCAAGTATCAGAGATTTGTGAGAATAAGATTAACGTACCAATACCAAAGGAACTTCAGATTGTCAATTGTAAACAGCATCCAGAATCAAGTTACGTAATGTCTATGTTTTTTATTATTTTAATAAATGTGTGTGAAAATTAATCAAGTTCTGTTTAAAGTTGGTCACCGTCAATCTGCTACTCTAAGCGTGCAAGTGGCATTTCTATCGTCTGACCTAACGGCAGAAGATAAACACGCCACGATAAGACCACGAGACATATTGCTGACACTCGCCTACTTCGTTAGAGCGACAAGTCAAATAATCTGATGGTGTGTGTACCGAAGGTCTTACAGTACGCACACCACAGAGACTGTACACGATTTTTGAAATAAAAACTACATAGGTAAAGCGTGATTAAGAAAAACGTCGATGACTGGTAATATCTCAAAGTTTAATGTAACGTTACTTCGTAATAGGATATCTAATACAGAAGTGGGCCCTACTTACGAGAGAGTAACAAAACCAGTGCACGTGTCCTACGGCTTCTGACCAATCATTGCCTTTGTATTTGCTTACCTCACCTTTATTCTTAAGATGAACATAGTCGGGAGGCGTTATGTTGCCAGATAATGTAATAGTTCCTGTAATATTCACACATGTCACCACTCGCCTTCTTTGGAATTGGAATTATTGTATTCTTCCTGTAGTTTAGGGTGTTTCCCGCGTCTCACACATGCCTTGCACGACAGATTCCATAATTTTGCCGTGGCTGGCTCTTCCAGGGATAACATTTCTGAGAAAACGTCGTCTATTCTAGCGATCTGGTTTCGACTTCCTTTTTTTTATAGTATTCCCTTCTACTAGGTTTCCTTTGTATGGCTATTGTGTACACAGACGAACCAAAACATTACAACTACTGCACGCCGCGTGACTGTATGATTGTAAAAGACGCTGTACAAAAAAGAGCAATTGACCAAATGGGATTCCTGAGTGTACCTAAACATGGGTTTCCAAAATTCGTTCAGCCAAGAAGACGAAGTTAATATTCCAAAATTCGAATAAAGAACAGCTGCGAACATGAGTAACTTAGAAGTAGGTGTCATTTGATCTATTACAAATGGTCTTGAAAGCCTGCGACTCTGAAAACAATAGGTTTGTTTATAAATAAATATTCTGCTACTAGTCACGACTTTCTGTATTTACTATTCGCACAACGCGTTTCGGGAAATGATTCCTATTTTCAAGTGCGTCATTTGTGGGTATTATGCCATTTCTATGCGATGTGTTGTAGTGTCTGCTTCATTTCGGTAACGTTACTGGTTATTTATCTTAACAATTTGCGTCATAATTTACTTATATCGATTTAGAAATATGCTTATTTCTTTGTGTTATTATTTTTTATTTAAGTATACTATCGGAACATCTGAAGAAATTTACTCGTTCACTTTCAAGTTTTTCGTTTAATATTTTATCTTCATATTTTCTGTTATCTCCAGTTCTTCTAGCAAATCCATTGTATGTCCTTAATTTAGTCGGTGGAGTTCTTTGACATGTTGCTCTATTTTTCCAAGTAGGTGTCCTGTATTATGTATGTTTTTGCTATGGCTGATGTAGTGTGTCTGTTGTGTGTGTAGGCTTTAATGTGCTCTGTGTACCTGGTACTGAAATTTCGGGCTGTTTGTCCTAGGTAGAACACGGAGCATTCCTGGCATGTTATCTTACACATTCCAGAGTCTGAATATGGATCATGATAACACTTTATATTATGTATTAGTTTTTTTTGTAGTTTTCTTAAATAAGGGAAGAACTGGAGATACATTCACATTACAGAAAATATGAAGAAAAATTAAATGAACTTCTTCAGATGTTTCGATAGTATACTTAAATAAAGAATAGTAACTCATAGAAATAAGCACAATTGTAAAATCGAGCCCAACGGTTCCAGGCGCTTCAGTCTGGAACCGCGCGATCGCTACGGTCGCAGGTTCGAATCCTGCCTCGGGCCTGGATGTATGTGATGTCCTTAGGTTAGTTAGGTTTAAGTAGTTCTAAGTTCTAGGGGACTGATGACCTCAGAAGTTAAGTCCCATAGTGCTCAGAACCATTTGAACCATTTTGTGAAATCAATATAATTAAATTATGATCCAAATTGTTAAGATAATTAACCTCTGTACAGAAGCATATTACACTCTGTGGAACACCTATAATGTTATCTCTGTTGATTACTTGTACGAACATCTTTGTACCTGTTTCGTTTATGTACGATATTTTCGATGTTTAACGTGCACAGCAAGTGGTGTGTGATGTTTAGTGTGTGGACCATAAGAAAACTGTAAGTATAAATTCTTCTAAATTTCACCACCAACTTCACAAAAAGATCGATACAAATCGCGTGTTTCTTATATATTGCAGTGAAATCAACGAAATGAAGCAGATTCTCACACATCCACATCACCACATAGAAACGGCGTAATATACACAAAAAACGCACTTGTAAATGGGAATCATTTGCCGAAACGCGTCTTGTGAATAGTAAATGAAGTAAATTGTGACTGGTAGCAGAAGAATTATTGCCGGCCGTTGTGGCCGAGCGGTTCTAGGCGCATCAGTTCGGAACCGCGCGACTGCTACGGTCGCAGGTTCGAATCCTGCCTCGGGCATGGATGTGTGTGATGTCCTTAGGTTAGTTAGGTTTAAGTAGTCCTAAGTTCTAGGGGACTGATGACCTCAGATGTTAAGTCCAATAGTGCTCAGAGCCATTTGAACCATTTTTTTTTTTGAAGAATTATTTATAAACAAACCTATTAGAAGTAGATATCCTCGGAGCAGCCTAAATGGCTTAATTAAGGCAAGACGTCTCTTCCAGATTCTACACAACTTAGGTTCCTTTTAGAGTATGTTGACACAATAGCTCCATACTTAGCAATCGTATGCAAGCGCTCGCTCGACGACAGATTCGTACCTAAAGACTGGAAATTTGCACAGGTCACACCAGTACCCAAGAAAGGAAGTAAGCGTAATCCGCTGAATTAGAAGCCCGATGTCCATTTGCAGTAGAATTTTGCAACATTTACTGCGTTCCAACATTTTTAACTCAAAGAAAATGAATTGTTGACAAACGCCACCATGGTTTCAGAAAATATCGTTCTTGTGAAACACAACTGACCCTTTATTCACACGAAATGATTACAATCGATAGGGGATGTCAAAGTGATTACATATTTTTTATTTCCAGATGGCTTTTGACACCGTTTCACACGTGCCTTTTAATCAGATTGCATGTGTATCGGATATCGCTTTAGTTATGCAACCTGATTTCCTGTTAGAAAGGTCACAGTACGTAGTAATTAATCGAAAGTTATCGAGTAAAACAGAAGTGACATCTGGCGTTCCACAAGGTAGTGCTATAGGCCCTCTGCTGTTCGTTATCTATACTAACGATGTAGAAGACAATCTGAGCAAACGTCTTAGAATGTTTTGAGATGATGCTATTTACCGTCAAGTGAAGTCATCAGATGATGAAAACCAAGATACTGTATGACGTGAAAAGTGCCAGCAGACTCTAAATAGTGCAAAGTGTTAAATCATTGAGTACTACAGGGTGTTTCAAAAATGACCGGTATATTTGAAACGGCAATAAAAACTAAACGAGCAGCGATAGAAATACACCGTTTGTTGCAATATGCTTGGGACAACAGTACATTTTCAGGCGGACAAACTTTCGAAATTACAGTAGTTACAATTTTCAACAACAGATGGCGCTGCAAGTGATGTGAAAGATATAGAAGACAACGCTGTCTGTGGGTGCGCCATTCTGTACGTCGTCTTTCTGCTGTAAGCGTGTGCTGTTCACAACGTGCAAGTGTGCTGTAGACAACATGGTTTAGTCCTTAGAACAGAGGATTTTTCTGGTGTTGGAATTTCACCGCGTAGAACACAGTGTTGTTGCAACAAGACGAAGTTTTCAACGGAGGTTTAATGTAACCAAAGGACCGAAAAGCGATACAACAAAGGATCTGTTTGAAAAATTTCAACGGACTGGGAACGTGACGGATGAACGTGCCGGAAAGGTAGGGCGACCGCGTACGGCAACCACAGAGGGCAACGCGCAGCTAGTGCAGCAGGTGATCCAACGGCGGCCTCGGGTTTCCGTTCGCCGTGTTGCAGCTGCGGTCCAAATGACACCAACGTCCACGTATCGTCTCATGCGCCACAGTTTACACCTCTATCCATACAAAATTCAAACGTGGCAACCCCTCAGCGCCGCTACCATTGCTGCACGAGAGACATTCGCTAACGATATAGTGCACAGGATTGATGACGGCGATATGCATGTGGGCAGCGTTTGGTTTACTGACGAAGCTTATTTTTACCTGGACGGCTTCGTCAATAAACAGAACTGGCGCATATGGGGAACCGAAAAGCCCCATGTTGCAGTCCCACCGTCCCTGCATCCTCAAAAAGTACTGGTCTGGGCCGCCATTTCTTCCAAAGAAATCATTGGCCCATTTTTCAGATCCGAAACGATTACTACATCACGCTATCTGGACATTCTTCGTGAATTTGTGGCGGTACAAACTGCCTTAGACGACACTGCGAACACCTCGTGGTTTATGCAAGATGGTGCCCGGCCACATCGCACGGCCGACGTCTTTAATTTCCTGAATGAATATTTCGATGATCGTGTGATTGCTTTGGGCTATCCGAAACATACAGGAGGCGGCGTGGATTGGCCTCCCTATTCGCCAGACATGAACCCCTGTGACTTCTTTCTGTGGGGACACTTGAAAGACCAGGTGTACCGCCAGAATCCAGAAACAATTGAACAGCTGAAGCAGTACATCTCATCTGCATGTGAAGCCATTCCGCCAGACACGTTGTCAAAGGTTTCGGGTAATTTCATTCAGAGACTACGCCATATTATTGCTACGCATGGTGGATATGTGGAAAATATCGTACTATAGAGTTTCCCAGACCGCAGCGCCATCTGTTGTTGAAAATTGTAACTATTGTAATTTCGAAAGTTTGTCTGCCTGAAAATGTACTGTTGTCCCAAGCATATTGCAACAAACGGTGTATTTCAAATAAACCGGTCATTTTTGAAAGACCCTGTAAAATCAGCTAAATTTTGGTTACACGATTATCCACATGAATCCAAAGACTGTGAATTCAGGTAAATACTTAGGAAGTCTAATTACAAATAACTTAAACTGGCAAGATCGTGAAGATGATGATGTGGGGGGAGGGACACAAAGGCTGCGACATGTTGGCAAAGCATTTAGAAGATGCAACAGATCTATCAGAGAGACTGCCTACGCTACGATTATCTTTGCTGTACCAGAGTATTGCTGTGCTGTATTGGGTCCCTACCAGATAGCAGTGACGGAGGACATCGAGAAAGTCCAAAGAAGGGCAGCTCGTTTTGCATTTTCGCGAAACAGGGTTGACAGCGCCATGGATATGATAGACCAGTTGGGGGTAGCAAGCACTAAGATAAAGGCGGTTTTCGTTGCGGCGAAATATTTTTTCACGGAATATCGATGACCGACCTTCTACTCCGAATGCGAAAACTACGGGATGTTCAAAAGTCTCTCCGAAGTGCCGTATGATTGTTAGCCGCGCGTGCCCTATGCCGCAGCGAATATACCAAAATGAAACTAGGTGAAATACAAATTATTAATTTATTGAATATTCATTTTTACTTACAAATTTTCACACTAAATGTTGAAAGTGTCCCCCCTATTGTTGAATGTACAATGCATTTCGTCTAATCATGTTTCCAAACACAAGCTATAACCAGAATGAGATTTTCACTCTGCAGCGGAGTGTGCGCTTACATGAAACTTCCTGTCAGATTAAAACTGTGTGCCGGACCGAGACTCGAAATCGGGACCTTTGCCTTTGCCCGCGAATGGCAAAGGTCCCGAGTTCGAGTCTCGGTCCGGCACACAGTTTTACTCTGCCAGGAAGTATCATATCAGCGCACACTCCGCTGCAGAGTGAAAATCTCATTCTGGAAACATCCCCCAGGCTGTGGCTAAGCCATGTCTCCGCAATATCCTTTCTTTCAGGAGTGCTAGTTCTGCAAGGTTCGCAGGAGAGCTTCTGTAAAGTTTGGAAGGTAGGAGACGATGTACTGGCAGAAGTAAAGCTGTGAGTACCGGGCGTGAGTTGTGCTTCGGTAGCTCAGTTGGTAGAGCACTTGCCCGCGAAAGGCAAAGGTCCCGAGTTCGAGTCTCGGTCGGGCACACAGTTTTACTCTGCCAGGAAGTATCATATCAGCGCACACTCCGCTGCAGAGTGAAAATCTCATTCTGGAAACATCCCCCAGGCTGTGGCTAAGCCATGTCTCCGCAATATCCTTTCTTTCAGGAGTGCTAGTTCTGCAAGGTTCGCAGGAGAGCTTCTGTAAAGTTTGGAAGGTAGGAGACGATGTACTGGCAGAAGTAAAGCTGTGAGTACCGGGCGTGAGTTGTGCTTCGGTAGCTCAGTTGGTAGAGCACTTGCCCGCGAAAGGCAAAGGTCCCGAGTTCGAGTCTCGGTCGGGCACACAGTTTTAATCTGCCAGGAAGTTTCATATCAGCGCACACTCCGCTGCAGAGTGAAAATCTCATTCTGGAAACATCCCCCAGGCTGTGGCTAAGCCATGTCCCCGCAATATCGTTTCTTTCAGGAGTGCTGGCTTTGCAAGGTTCGCAGGAGAGCTTCTGTAAAGTTTGGAAGGTAGGAGACGATGTACTGGCAGAAGTAAAGCTGTGAGTACGGGGCGTGAGTTGTGCTTCGGTAGCTCAGTTGGTAGAGCCCTTGCCCGCGAAAGGCAAAGGTCCCGAGTTCGAGTCTCGGTCGGGCACACAGTTTTACTCTGCCAGGAAGTATCATATCAGCGCACACTCCGCTGCAGAGTGAAAATCTCATTCTGGAAACATCCCCCAGGCTGTGGCTAAGCCATGTCTCCGCAATATCCTTTCTTTCAGGAGTGCTAGTTCTGCAAGGTTCGCAGGAGAGCTTCTGTAAAGTTTGGAAGGTAGGAGACGATGTACTGGCAGAAGTAAAGCTGTGAGTACCGGGCGTGAGTTGTGCTTCGGTAGCTCAGTTGGTAGAGCACTTGCCCGCGAAAGGCAAAGGTCCCGAGTTCGAGTCTCGGTCGGGCACACAGTTTTAATCTGCCAGGAAGTTTCATATCAGCGCACACTCCGCTGCAGAGTGAAAATCTCATTCTGGAAACATCCCCCAGGCTGTGGCTAAGCCATGTCCCCGCAATATCGTTTCTTTCAGGAGTGCTGGCTTTGCAAGGTTCGCAGGAGAGCTTCTGTAAAGTTTGGAAGGTAGGAGACGATGTACTGGCAGAAGTAAAGCTGTGAGTACCGGGCGTGAGTCGTGCTTGGGTAGCTCAGTTGGTAGAGCACTTGCCCGCGAAAGGCAAAGGTCCCGAGTTCGAGTCTCGGTCCGGCACACAGTTTTAATCTGCCAGGAAGTTTCACAAGCTGTAACAATTCTTCTGTAACAGAAGTAGTGAAAGCGGATATTGCAGTTTTCAATTCATCGATGCACCCCAGAAGAAAAAGTCAGGTGGTGTTATGTCAGGCGTTCGTGGAGGCCGAAGTCCCTGTGAAATTAAGCGATCACCAAAAACATCAGCAAACAGTGACATTGAAACGCGAGCTGTTTAGATTAGATCAGATTTACTTTCATTCCAATTGATCCGTAGTGAGAAGGTCCCCAAGGTTGTAGAACATGTCAGAAAATCATCAATACATGACAAGTATTTACAACTCAAATAAGCTAATGTACCATTCCACTGGTCCCAAGTGGTATGGTCGTCATTTTTTAATGAACATTATATGAAAGAGTCATTTTAGAAATACTAATGCACTGAATTTAAAATAAAAAAGTTTTACTTATTTATTTATAAGCTAACAAACGTGTAATACAACTACTATAATAATTATTTACAATGAACACACATTACTGCACTGAAATGGTGCAGAAGTTAGATTGTACTGACACACACACACACACACACACACACACACACACACACACACATATATATATATATATATATATATATATATATATATATATATATATATATGCACGGTTGCACCATCTTGTGGAAAATAACCGTTCAGTATTTCACTTAACACAAGTTCTCCTATGAATGGTTACAGAATATCACTGCAGTATCGTTGTGCGTTTGAAGTTTCGTTCAAAAATATGGGACCCACAATCCGACGTCTAGAAACTGCAATCCAAACTATTTTCACAGAATGAAGTGGTTCGTCATGAATACACAATGGATTTGCTGTACCCCACATACGAGAATTTTGCGTGCTCATGTACCCGGACAAATGAAACCACCATCAGTGAAAAACGTTTCATTAAGAATTTCCGTTCCATTTTGTCGAGTGAAATTTTTGAAACATTAACAATAATGCAGTCTCTTGCCATGATCAGTATTTTTCAGTTCTTGCACGACAGAAATGATACAAGATTTGGGCTGGAAATCATTAAAAGAAAGGCGTTTTTCGTTGCGATGGACTCTTCTCACGAAATTCCAATCACTAATTTTCTCCTCCGAATGCGAAAATATTTTGTTGACGCCGACTTACATAGGGCGGAACGACCAGGGAAATCAGAGCTCGTACGGAAAGATATAGGTGTTCATTGTTTCCGCGCGCTATACGAGATTGGAATAATAGAGAACTGTGAAGGTGGTTCGATGAACCCTCTGCCAGACACTTAAATGTGATTTGCAGAGTATCCATGTAGATGTAGACTGTCACTTTGTATGGGAAAAGCTCTTATTTTTTCCTTACAGCTGCATCGATTTCGTGGGCGAGTTTTCTTACTGACTTGTTCGGACTGATGGACGTTTTATCGGAAATATCGAGTGGTTTATCCTCAGACAAAACGCTAGGACGACCAATTCTCGGTGCAGCTGTAACTGAACTTGTACTGTGAAATTTGTTAATCAAATCTCGCTCAGTATCGCGACGTGGGAATGTTGCCTCTGGGAAAACTGAATTAAATGTTTGACGAACTGAAACTGTGTCTTTACCGCCAGCTTTGAACACTTGTTCGACTAAAAACACACGTTCTTCAATGCTTAGCATTTTAACACCGACAAAAACGAAACAAACGAACAATGGAACCGAACTTGAACGTCCACGTCAACTCGTAACGACACACACCAACGATACTACTGACGCTGGCTGAGATAAACGAAACAGTGGAATGTTGGGAGAGTCCACTTGAAGGGAAGTAACCCAGGCAGGCGAACAATCATATGGCACTGCGAAGAGTGTTTTTGAACTCCCCGTATTTTGTTCGCACTCACCTGCATAGGCGAGAAACGAACATCAGAGTTAAATAAGAGAAATCAGAGCCCTCATGGAAAGATTTAAGGATTCGTTTTCCCCGCTTGCTATTTCAGCGTGGGGCGGTAGAGAAATAGTGTGCACCCTCTGTCAGGCACTTAATTATGAATTACAGAGTAATCATGCAGATGTAATGAATCTTTTCCCCAATTACGCATATACTTTTTTTCACAATCAGTAGCCTCAGATTTTGTGTGCGTGTGTGTGTGTGTGTGTGTGTTGGGCAGCAAAGAAAATACGTATGTGTGGGTTTTTTTGGCAGCAAAGAATATACTGCTAACATTAGTTACAAAAGTGCCATATTAACATGCTTGCAATTTCCACTGTATTACAGTAAAAGAAGTTCTTATGTACAAACGTACATGGTGACAGTTATTGAACTATATGAAATAAAAGTAAATTAGATACAACCTTCGGCGTGCACACACTTTATTCAGCATGTAAACGTCACTACATCTATTCGAATTTAGGTTATGACACTTCCATATGCCTGCCATCTTTCGCGATGATGTGGTGCAGATGACTAACGAAATTCTCCATGACCCGCTAAAGTGTCGGAACATCGATGCTGTTGATGACCTCCAGAATGGCTATCTTCAGCTCAGCAATGGTTTTGGGGCTGCCCGCATCTCGTGGTCGTGCGGTAGCGTTCTCGCTTCCCACGCTCGGGTTCCCGGGTTCGATTCCCGGCGGGGTCAGGGATTTTTCTCTGTCTCGTGAAGGCTGGGTGTAGTGTGATGTCCTTAGGTTAGTTAGGTTTAAGTAGTTCTAAGTTCTAGGGGACTGATGACCATAGATGTTAAGCCCCATAGCGCTCAGAGCCGGTTTTGGGGCTACTGCTGTACACCTTGTATTTAATATAGCCCCACAAAAAGGAATCGCATGTGTTCAGATCGGGAGAATATGGCGGCTAATCGAAGCCCATGCCAGCGGCGTCTGGGAACCCCAGAGCCAGAATGCGGTCCGTGATGTGCTCTTCCAGCACATAGATGGGGTCGAGCTCCGTCTTGTGAACAACCTCATCTTGCCGAAATCAGGGTTATTGTCGATAATGGCGATGAAATCGTCTTCCAAAACCTTCACGTATCCTTCAGTAGTCACCGTACCATTGAGATTGTAGCACCGATTGTTCCGCGATTGGACACTGCACACCACACAGTCAGCCCCTGTGGGTTAAGAGACTTCTCGATCGCGAAATACGGATTCTCAGTCCTCCAAATGCGCCAATTTTGTTTACTGACGAACCCATCCAAATGAAAGTGCGCTTCGTCGCCCAACCCAACAATACATGCTCATACTACACTACTTGCCATTGAAATTGCTACACCAAGAAGAAATGCAGATGATAAACGGGTATTCATTGGACAAATATATTATACGAGAACTGACATGTGATTACATTTTCACACAATTTGGGTGCATAGATCCTGAGAAATCAGTACCCAGAACAACCACCTCTGAGCGTAATAACGGCCTCGATACGCCTGGGCATTGAGTCAAACAGAGCTCGGATGGCGTGTACAGGCACAGCTTCAACACGATACCACAGTCCATCAAGAGTAGCGACTGGCGTATTGTGACGAGCCAATTGCTCGGCCACCATTGATCAGACGTTTTCAGTCGGTGAGAGATCTGGAGAATGTGCTGGCCAGGGCAGCTGTCGAACATTTTCTGTGTCCAGAAAGGCCCGTACAGGACCTGCAACGTGCGGTCGTGCATTACCCTGCTGAAATGTAAGGTCTCGCAGGGACCGAATGAAGGGTAGAGCCTCGGGTCGTAACACAACTGAAACGTAACGTCCACTGTTCAAAGTGCCGTCAATGCGAACAAGAGGTGACCGAGACGTGTAACCAATGACACCCCATTGCATCACGCTGGGTGATACGCCAGTATGGCGATGACGAATACACGCTTCCAGTGTGCGTTCACTGCGATGTCGCCAAACGCGGATGCGACCATCATGATGCTGTAAACAGAACCTGGATTCATCCGAAAAAATGACGTTTTGCCATTCTTGCACCCAGGTTCGTCGACGAGTACACCACCGCAGGCGCTCCTGTCTGTGACGCAACGTCAAGGGTAACCGCAGCCACGGTCTCAGAGCTGATAGTCCGTGCTGCTGCAAACGACGTCGAACTGTTGGTGCAGATGGTTGTTGTCTTGCAAACGTCCCCATCTATGGACTCAGGGATCGAGACGTGGCTGCACGATCCGTTACAGCCATGCGGATAAGATGCCTGTCATCTCGACTGCTACTGATACAAGGCCGTTGGGATCCAGCACGGCGTATATGCTGCTAACAGACATTGGATCACGACCAACGCAAGTAGCAATGTCGCGATACGATAAACCGCAATCGCGATTGGCTACTATCCGATTTTATCAAAGTCGGAAACGTGATGGTACGCATTTCTCCTCCTTACACGAGCCATCACAACAACGTTTCACCAGGCAACGCCGGTCAACTGCCGTTTGTGTATGATAAATCGGTTGGAAACTTTCCGCAAGTCAGCACGTTGTAGGTGTCGCCACCGGCGCCAATCTTGTGTGAATGCTCTGGAAAGCTAATGATTTGCATATCACAGCATCTTCTTCCCGTCGGTTAAATTTCTCATGGTGTAGCAATTTTAATGGCCAGTAGTGTATAATGTACAATAGTGCGACTTTGCCACAGTTGCTGTGCTGGACTGCATGTAGGTTTCGGAGTTGCCTGCGGTGAGCAGTCGGACTAGCTGTATAAATGGCTGTACTGGCCGCGTTTGCGGTCGCGGGGTCATCAGCCGGAGTCATTAATCATCGTGGCGCAGCCGCACCCAGCTGCCAGCTGCCAACTCCGCCGAGTCACTCACCTCTGAGCCTCAAAGCGACGCCCACTCAAGCCATAGGCCCGCGCGTAAATGGCAGGCGACCTACGAGGTCAGTTCAAAAAAAAATTCCGGGACGTTCATGACTTCACGTCAATAGTATGTAGGAGCGAAATGCGATTGGCACCCCTGCACACGCCTGAGTTTAAACTGTATGTTTCTCCACCATGACTTACGGTTGCACATTATGGGAAACAGCTAGCAAGACCAAAAGGTATGAATTGCAGACAATGCCGAACAAAGTCGTTCAATGCATCCTAGACGCTCCTCTATGGACCAAAACTACAACCCTCCATGAAGCCCTGGAGATGGACACTGTCGAAACAACAATAAGAAAGCTACCCACAACTGTCTATAAAAAGCTAGATATATACAGAGACAACAGCAGACACCTACAAAACATCGGAGCAATCCAACCGAGAACATGGCACAAACAAAGAGTTCCACGAAGCATCACAGAGCCAGCAATCTAGATTCGTGCACACCAGCAGAAGAAACCAAACTCCCTTAGAAAATCACCTTCTAGGATAGGCTAAGTACTACCCCCATACTAGATCAGCAGGATGTAGAACAAACTCATGGTGATAAACCAATTAGAATAGACATCTTCAACTTTTATAGTCCTGTCTTCCTCACACCAAAATACACATACATACACACACACACACACACACACACACACACACACACACACACACACACACACACACACACACACAAATGCATACACGAACAGATCACAGATACTTCAGTAATTACACTCGAAAGTTTTTGCAATAGCATTCGATCTTTTGCAAAACCATTTGACAGTCGGCAACAGAAACCAAAATATTACATTGAAACAAGCGCTCAGTTCATAGTGCTGTGGAATGTGGGGAAAAAATCCGCAAATTGGCATTCATAAGAAGAAGAACAACACCAAAAATGCAACAGGAGCGTAATATGTAAGAAATTGTTCACGTAACCTGTAAGTACAGTTCAAAACATTACTGCTTAATAGGAAATACCAACCACCAGAACTGTTTATAACCTATAGGTAGTGACAAAAATGTAAATTAAATAGCAAACATATGTACATATTGGTTCAAATGGCTCTGAGCACTATGGAACTTAACATCTGTGGTCATCAGTCCCCTAGAACTTAGAACTACTGGAACCTAACTAACCTAAGGAAATCACACAACACCCATATGTACATCTTCCAGGCCACTGATGATGCCTTACAGAAAGTAAAGGCGAAACGCGTATGACACTAAAATTGTGTCTTATTCAGTTGCTGTCAGACGGTCCATAAGTAAAAATAGGCTTACTAAAAACCATATCAGATCAGTAACATGTAGGATAAATTCATGGCAGGTCGAAAAACCAATTGGAATAGGCTAACCAAAACCCCTATTAGATCAGTGAGATGTAAGATAAATTTCATGGTGTACCAAGTAGAAAAGGCTAACCAGAAACCATGTTAGATCAGTAAGATGTAGGATAAATTCATGGTGTGCAGTCAAGTAAAATAGGCTATCCACAAACATAGAAGTTTAGGACCTCTAAATAAGTAATCTTAACAAACCAAGACAGCTTAGGAATGTATAGAAGAGGAGAAGAAGTAAATCACTCCATATGCAGAATCAGGAGCATTTCAAAGAAAAGATATAGGATAAATTCATGGCATGGCGAAAAACCAATTGGAATAGGCTAACCAAAACCCCTATTAGATCAGTGAGATGTAAGATAAATTTCATGGTGTACCAAGTAGAAAAGGCTAACCAGAAACCATGTTAGATCAGTAAGATGTAGGATAAATTCATGGTGTGCAGTCAAGTAAAATAGGCTATCCACAAACATAGAAGTTTAGGACCTCTAAATAAGTAATCTTAACAAACCAAGACAGCTTAGGAATGTATAGAAGAGGAGAAGAAGTAAATCACTCCATATGCAGAATCAGGAGCATTTCAAAGAAAAGATATAGGATAAATTCATGGCATGGCGAAAAACCAATTGGAATAGGCTAACCAAAACCCCTATTAGATCAGTGAGATGTAAGATAAATTTCATGGTGTACCAAGTAGAAAAGGCTAACCAGAAACCATGTTAGATCAGTAAGATGTAGGATAAATTCATGGTGTGCAGTCAAGTAAAATAGGCTATCCACAAACATAGAAGTTTAGGACCTCTAAATAAGTAATCTTAACAAACCAAGACAGCTTAGGAATGTATAGAAGAGGAGAAGAAGTAAATCACTCCATATGCAGAATCAGGAGCATTTCAAAGAAAAGATGTAGGATAAATTCATGGCATGGCGAAAAACCAATTGGAATAGGCTAACCAAAACCCCTATTAGATCAGTGAGATGTAAGATAAATTTCATGGTGTACCAAGTAGAAAAGGCTAACCAGAAACCATGTTAGATCAGTAAGATGTAGGATAAATTCATGGTGTGCAGTCAAGTAAAATAGGCTATCCACAAACATAGAAGTTTAGGACCTCTAAATAAGTAATCTTAACAAACCAAGACAGCTTAGGAATGTATAGAAGAGGAGAAGAAGTAAATCACTCCATATGCAGAATCAGGAGCATTTCAAAGAAAAGATGTAGGATAAATTCATGGCATGGCGAAAAACCAATTATAATAGGCTAACCAAAAACCATATTAGATCAGTGAGATGTAAGATAAATTTCATGGTGTACCAAGTAGAAAAGGCTAACCAGAAACCATGTTAGATCAGTAAGATGTAGGATAAATTCATGGTGTGCAGTCAAGTAAAATAGGCTATCCACAAACATAGAAGTTTAGGACCTCTAAATAAGTAATCTTAACAAACCAAGACAGCTTAGGAATGTATAGAAGAGGAGAAGAAGTAAATCACTCCATATGCAGAATCAGGAGCATTTCAAAGAAAAGATGTAGGATAAATTCATGGCATGGCGAAAAACCAATTGGAATAGGCTAACCAAAACCCCTATTAGATCAGTGAGATGTAAGATAAATTTCATGGTGTACCAAGTAGAAAAGGCTAACCAGAAACCATGTTAGATCAGTAAGATGTAGGATAAATTCATGGTGTGCAGTCAAGTAAAATAGGCTATCCACAAACATAGAAGTTTAGGACCTCTAAATAAGTAATCTTAACAAACCAAGACAGCTTAGGAATATATAGAAGAGGAGAAGAAGTAAATCACTCCATATGCAGAATCAGGAGCATTTCAAAGAAAAGATGTAGGATAAATTCATGGCATGGCGAAAAACCAATTGGAATAGGCTAACCAAAACCCCTATTAGATCAGTGAGATGTAAGATAAATTTCATGGTGTACCAAGTAGAAAAGGCTAACCAGAAACCATGTTAGATCAGTAAGATGTAGGATAAATTCATGGTGTGCAGTCAAGTAAAATAGGCTATCCACAAACATAGAAGTTTAGGACCTCTAAATAAGTAATCTTAACAAACCAAGACAGCTTAGGAATGTATAGAAGAGGAGAAGAAGTAAATCACTCCATATGCAGAGTCAGGAGCATTTCAAAGAAAAGATGTAGGATAAATTCATGGCATGGCGAAAAACCAATTATAATAGGCTAACCAAAAACCATATTAGATCAGTGAGATGAATAATAAATTTCATGGTGTACCAAGTAGAATAGGCTAACCAAAAACCATGTTAGATCAGTAAGATGTAGGATAAATGTGCAGTCAAGTAAAATAGGCTATCCACAAACATAGAAGTTTAGGACCTCTAAATAAGTAATCTTAACAAACCAAGACAGCATAGGAATACTGACCTAGTGACAACAACGCTAGAAAACGCATAAAGGAAAAAAACAAAAGCCTCAACCCAATGAGGCACAGAACCCCACCTAGGCGGCGCATTGGCGAACTTCTGAGTTCGAAAAGTCACTATCCTGTCCCCAAAAGTTTGAATAAACGGTGCCACCACAGTCAAACTAAAAACAGCGCACCAAAACACGTCAAACCGGCGAAGCCGGTGTAACTGATCTTCAACAATGTTACACACCAAAAAAAAAGTTTCATTGTCGTATGTCTGTTAGTTATTGTTCAGTGCTGTATGGGGTAGAACGTTGCGTCGTACAGTTCGCGAATTTCGAGATGGCAAGGAGGAACGCGTGTGCATTAAATTTTCCGTGAAACTCGAGAAAGCCTTCACGGAGGCACACCAAATGATGCAGGAAGTCTACGGTGATGAGTGATCAAACCGTACTCGGTGTTACAAATGGTTCACACGGTTTAAAAATGGCCGGACGGAAGTTGAAGATGACCCTCGATCAGCCGGCCGCTGTGGCCGAGCGGTTCTAGGCGCTTCAGTTCGCAACCGGGCTGCTGCTATGGTCGCACGTTCGGATCCTGCCTCGGGCATGGATGTGTGTGATGTCCTTAGGTTAGTTAGGTTTAAGTAGTTCTAAGTTCTAGGGGACTGATGACCTCAGATGTTAAGTCCCATAGTGCTCAGAGCCATTTGAACCATTTTCAGTTCTAGGGGACTGATGACCTCAGAAGTTAAGTCCCGTAGTGCTCAGAGCCATTTGAACCATTTTTAGAAAATGGTCAAATGGCTCTGAGCACTATGGGACTTAACATCTGTGGTCATCAGTCCCCTAGAACTTAGAACTACTTAAACCTAACTAGCCTAAGGACATCACACACATCCATGCCCGAGGCAGGATTCGAACCTGCGACCGTAGCAGTCGCGTGGTTCCGGACTGAGCGCCTAGAACCGCTAGACCACTGCGGCCGGCGAACCATTTTTAGAATCATGACTGGTGGTCAGACTTGGGTGTGCAGTTATCGTGTTGGAACCAAGGTTCAGTCTTTACATTGGGTCGGGAAAGGTTGTCCTAGTGAGACCAAAATAAAGCTCGTGAGATCAGGTCAAATGTCAAAGCCATGCAGATTTATTTATTTATTTATTTATTTAGTTATTTATTTTTTTAGGCGTAGTTCATCACGAATTCGTATCACAGGGACAAATTGTTAATCGCTAGTACTGTCGGGACGCCGGCGAGAAAATGTGAGAAAGAAACGGCCTGAAATGTGGCGAGACAATTGATGGATCTTCCATCACGATAACGCACCCTCTGATTCATCCCTGTTGGTGCGTTACTGTTGCACAAGAAACGAAATCACTGTGCTGCCTCATGCCCCATACTCTCCAGACATGGCCCCTGCGGACATGTATTTAATTCCAAAGTTGAAAACCCCGTTGAAGGGACGAAGATTTGCAACGACAGATGAGATAATAGAAAATTCGCAGACAGTGCTTCGCGCGATCCAGCAAGAGGCGTGCGTAGACTGCTTCCGGAAATGGAAACGGCGTTGGCAGCGGTGTATCAATTGTGGAGGAGAGTATTTCGGAGACAACGCACAATAAGTAAAAGGTAAGGGTAGAAAAAAAATGTTGTGGACGAAATTCTGGAATATTTTGAACAGACGTCGAACACCGTGCCACTGTTGGAAAATACTACGGCCGGACGCTGTGGCCGAGCTGTTCTAGGCGCTTCAGTCCGGAACCGCGCTGCTGCTACGGTCGCAGGTTCGAATCCTGCCTCGGGCATGGACGTGTGTGATGTCCTTAGGTTAGTTAGGTTTAAATAGTTCCAAGTCTAGGGGCCTGATGACCTCAGATGTTAAGTCCCATAGTGCCTAGAGCCATTTGAACCATTTTCAAAATACTACTAGAGCCGTCTTCAGGCGCCGCTAGGCAACTGACGGTCACAGGGTGCTGTACGAGTTTCGTGACGTCACTTCGTGTTATTTCACGTTGAGGAGCATTGCCTCGTGTAAAACACAAAATAAGTCCTACGATGTCACGGGAACGGCCCGCGAAAAGTTGAACCAATAAGAAGCGAGAACGCCGTCGACGTCTGAAGCAAAACTTGCGAGACGCCATATTGTATTTGTTTCTTTTTTCAGTCGAAGCCCCTTGTTTTGTGGTTTTTGTATTGTACCTTACATCCTACAGGTATGAACTATTTCAAAGCACCAACACATCGAGCAGCTCTCGAAAGCGTGACGTTATTGGCACAACTTCTGTACTAAAATTACTGGGAACATCATATTGGTGGATAGAGAATTTTCGTATTTAGTTATCTTAAAGTATTATGAAAGTTAACCATTTTCAGGCAATGGCATGTTCAAGATTCATCAAAAAACGCGACGTTGTTGGTAGAATTTGTTATAAGTGAATGTCAGTTAATAAGTTGTCGGCGATGAAAGCTTTCTTATACATATGTATCAACCTGGATACAGTGCAAATCACACTTACGTGCCTGGCAGAAGGTGGATTCTGTTTTTCTGGGTTAGCTTGAAAAAGAGTTTTACTTCGATATATCACCTCCGGTTCAACGGCCGTCTTGTGGTTTTTTAACGCATTTATGATTGATAGACAGTGCATTAATTACGCTGATTAAAATAAAGATAGAGGAAAGACTTAATCATTCTCGTTGCACACGTCCATTCTATCTGTAATTGCATGGCTGATGTATGACTGTTATCTTTGAGACTTCTGATGATAAATAGAAATGATTAGCCTGGAATCGTCCTGTAAGAAATTGTACATCAAGTTTTATCAGGTGGCCTATGTGACAGCTCGTGTGTGTATTTAATATCTCATTAATCGTATTTTATTGACGTTATCTTACTTGCACGCACTGTCATAAAATACACTACTGGCCACTAAAATTGCTACACCAAGAAGAAATGCAGATGATAAACGGGTATTCATTGGACAAATATATTATACTAGAACTGACATGTGATTACATTTTCACGCAATTTCGGTGCATAGATCCTGAGAAATCAGTACCCAGAACAACCACCTCTGGCCGTAATAACGGCCTTGATACGCCTGGGCATTGACTCAAACAGAGCTCGCATGGCGTGTACAGGTACAGCTGCCCGTGCAGCTTCAACACGATACCACAGTTCATCAAGAGTAGTGACTGGCGTATTGTGACGAGCCAGCTGCTCGGCCACCATTGACCAGACGTTTTCAATTGGTGAGAGATCTGGAGAATGTGCTGGCCAGGGCAGCAGTCTAACATTTTCTGTATCCAGAAAGGTCCGTACAGGACCTGCAACGTGTGGTTGTGCATTATCCTGCTGAAATGTAGGGTTTAGCAGGGATCGAATGAAGCGTAGAGCCACGGGTCGTAACACATCTGAAATGTAACGTCCACCCGTCATTGCGAACAAGAGGTGACCGAGACGTGTAACCAAGGGCACCCCATAGCATCATACCGGGTGATACGCCAGTATGGCGATGACGAATACACGCTTCCAATGTGCGTTCACCGCGATGTCTCCAAACACGGATGCGACCATCATGATGCTGTAAACAGAACGTGGATTGATCCGAAAAAATGACGTTTTGCCATTCGTGCACCCAGGTTCGTCGTCGAGTACACCATCGCCGGCGCTCCTGTCTGTGATGCAGCGTCAAGGCTAACCGCAGCCACGGTCTCCGAGCCGATAGTCCGTGCTGCTGCAAACGTCGTCGAACTGTTCGTGCAGATGGTTGTTGTCTTGCAAACGTCCCCATCTGTTGACTCAGGGATCGAGACGTGGCTGCACGATCCATTACAGCCGTGCGGATAAGATGCCTGTCATCTCGACTGCTAGTGATACGAGGCCGTTGGGATCCAGCACGGGGTTCCGTATTACCCTCCTGAACCCACCGATTCCATATTCTGCTAACAGTCACTGTATCTCGACCAACGCGAGCAGCAATGTCGCGATACTATAAACCGCAATCACGATAGGCTACAATCCGACCTTTATCAAAGTCGGAAACGTGATGGTACGCATTTCTCCTCCTTACACGAGGCATCACAACAACGTTTCACCAGGCAACGCCAGTCAACTGCTGTTTGTGTATGAGAAATCGGTTGGAAACTTTCCTCGTGTCAGCGCGTTGTAGGTGTCGCCACCGGCGCCAACCTTGTGTGAATGCTCTGAAAAGCTAATCATTTGCATATCACAGCATCTTCTTCCTGTCGGTTAAATTTCGCGTCTGTAGCACGCCATCTTCCTGGTGTAGCAATTTTAATGGTCAGTAGTGTACTTGGAATGGTTCGCATACGTGACTGGAGACATCAGAAACTATGTGAGATATAGCAGTGTGAGACAATAACGTGAATGCTCCCAAGAACTGTCTTAGGTTTGCACTTGTCACAGGAGGTGGTGCGCACTGGAGGAGTACAGACACGAAACGGCGTGTGGATTACTGCTACGTGAGGTAGCAACAACTCACTGCAGACGTATGAGATAGTTGTGTACGGTGGTTTTTTGCTACGGCCGGGACAAAGAGAAGAGCGGCTAGTCTAGACTAGCCTAGACGGGTTGTCGGCTATTAGCGGTTGCGCCATAGCTGGCGGGCCGTCTGGCTGGTGTCTAGGAATCTCTCTCTCTCTCTCTCTCTCTCTCTCTCCTTATCTCTAGGCGGACGTTGCTAGGCGAACGCTTCAAGGGCAGCAGTCGCAGGGGGAAGTGCTGAAGCCAGAAGACAAAAGACCGCGAAATAAAGCGGCTCTGTAGGGGCTGCGCTCCGTACGCACACATACACACACACACACACACACACACACACACACACACACAGGTGCGCGCGCGCTACTTCATTGTTTTATGGCGCTGATAATAAAACACTATACAGTGTTTCCAGAATGAGAATTTCACTCTGCAGTGGAGTGTGCGCTTATATGAAACTTCTTGGCAGATTAAAACTGTGTGCCGGACCGAGACTCGAACTCGCGACCTTTGCTTTTCACGAGCAAGTGCTCTACCATCTGAGCTACCCAAGCACGACTCACGCCCCCTGCTCACAGCTGTACTTCTGCCAGTACCTCGTCTCCTACCTTCCAAACTTTACAGAAGCTCTCATGCGAACCTTGCAGAACTAGCACTCCTGAAAGAAAGGATATTGCGGAGACATGGAATAGCCACAACCTGGGGGATGTTTCCAGAATGAGGTTTTTCACTCTGCAGCCGAGTGTGCGCTGATATGAAACTTCCTGGCAGATTAAAACTGTGTGCTGGACCGAGACTCGAACTCGGGACCTTTGCCTTACGCGGGCAAGTGCTCTACCATCTGAGCTACCCAAGCACGACTCACGCCCGGTACTCACAGCTGTACTTCTGCCAGTACCTCGTCTCCTACCTTCCAAACTTTACAGAAGCTCTCATGCGAACCTTGCAGAAGTAGCACTCCTGAAAGAAAGGATATTGCGGAGACATGGAATAGCCACAACCTGGGGGATGTTTCCAGAATGAGGTTTTTCACTCTGCAGCCGAGTGTGCGCTGATATGAAACTTCCTGGCAGATTAAAACTGTGTGCCCCACCGAGACTCGAACTCGGGACCTTTGCCTTACGCGGGCAAGTGCTCTACCATCTGAGCTACCCAAGCACGACTCACGCCCGGTACTCACAGCTGTACTTCTGCCAGTACCTCGTCTCCTACCTTCCAAACTTTACAGAAGCTCTCATGCGAACCTTGCAGAAGTAGCACTCCTGAAAGAAAGGACATTGCGGAGACATGGAATAGCCACAACCTGGGGGATGTTTCCAGAATGAGGTTTTTCACTCTGCAGCCGAGTGTGCGCTGATATGAAACTTCCTGGCAGATTAAAACTGTGTGCTGGACCGAGACTCGAACTCGGGACCTTTGCCTTACGGGCAAGTGCTCTACCATCTGAGCTACCCAAGCACGACTCACGCCCGGTACTCACAGCTGTACTTCTGCCAGTACCTCGTCTCCTACCTTCCAAACTTTACAGAAGCTCTCATGCGAACCTTGCAGAAGTAGCACTCCTGAAAGAAAGGACATTGCGGAGACATGGAATAGCCACAACCTGGGGGATGTTTCCAGAATGAGGTTTTTCACTCTGCAGCCGAGTGTGCGCTGATATGAAACTTCCTGGCAGATTAAAACTGTGTGCTGGACCGAGACTCGAACTCGGGACCTTTGCCTTACGGGCAAGTGCTCTACCATCTGAGCTACCCAAGCACGACTCACGCCCGGTACTCACAGCTGTACTTCTGCCAGTACCTCGTCTCCTACCTTCCAAACTTTACAGAAGCTCTCATGCGAACCTTGCAGAAGTAGCACTCCTGAAACAAAGGACATTGCGGAGACATGGAATAGCCACAACCTGGGGGATGTTTCCAGAATGAGGTTTTTCACTCTGCAGCCGAGTGTGCGCTGATATGAAACTTCCTGGCAGATTAAAACTGTGTGCTGGACCGAGACTCGAACTCGGGACCTTTGCCTTACGGGCAAGTGCTCTACCATCTGAGCTACCCAAGCACGACTCACGCCCGGTACTCACAGCTGTACTTCTGCCAGTACCTCGTCTCCTACCTTCCAAACTTTACAGAAGCTCTCATGCGAACCTTGCAGAAGTAGCACTCCTGAAAGAACGGATATTGCGGAGACATGGAATAGCCACAACCTGGGGGATGTTTCCAGAATGAGGTTTTTCACTCTGCAGCCGAGTGTGCGCTGATATGAAACTTCCTGGCAGATTAAAACTGTGTGCTGGACCGAGACTCGAACTCGGGACCTTTGCCTTACGCGGGCAAGTGCTCTACCATCTGAGCTACCCAAGCACGACTCACGCCCGGTACTCACAGCTGTACTTCTGCCAGTACCTCGTCTCCTACCTTCCAAACTTTACAGAAGCTCTCATGCGAACCTTGCAGAAGTAGCACTCCTGAAAGAAAGGATATTGCGGAGACATGGAATAGCCACAACCTGGGGGATGTTTCCAGAATGAGGTTTTTCACTCTGCAGCCGAGTGTGCGCTGATATGAAACTTCCTGGCAGATTAAAACTGTGTGCCCCACCGAGACTCGAACTCGGGACCTTTGCCTTACGCGGGCAAGTGCTCTACCATCTGAGCTACCCAAGCACGACTCACGCCCGGTACTCACAGCTGTACTTCTGCCAGTACCTCGTCTCCTACCTTCCAAACTTTACAGAAGCTCTCATGCGAACCTTGCAGAAGTAGCACTCCTGAAAGAAAGGACATTGCGGAGACATGGAATAGCCACAACCTGGGGGATGTTTCCAGAATGAGGTTTTTCACTCTGCAGCCGAGTGTGCGCTGATATGAAACTTCCTGGCAGATTAAAACTGTGTGCTGGACCGAGACTCGAACTCGGGACCTTTGCCTTACGGGCAAGTGCTCTACCATCTGAGCTACCCAAGCACGACTCACGCCCGGTACTCACAGCTGTACTTCTGCCAGTACCTCGTCTCCTACCTTCCAAACTTTACAGAAGCTCTCATGCGAACCTTGCAGAAGTAGCACTCCTGAAAGAAAGGACATTGCGGAGACATGGAATAGCCACAACCTGGGGGATGTTTCCAGAATGAGGTTTTTCACTCTGCAGCCGAGTGTGCGCTGATATGAAACTTCCTGGCAGATTAAAACTGTGTGCTGGACCGAGACTCGAACTCGGGACCTTTGCCTTACGGGCAAGTGCTCTACCATCTGAGCTACCCAAGCACGACTCACGCCCGGTACTCACAGCTGTACTTCTGCCAGTACCTCGTCTCCTACCTTCCAAACTTTACAGAAGCTCTCATGCGAACCTTGCAGAAGTAGCACTCCTGAAACAAAGGACATTGCGGAGACATGGAATAGCCACAACCTGGGGGATGTTTCCAGAATGAGGTTTTTCACTCTGCAGCCGAGTGTGCGCTGATATGAAACTTCCTGGCAGATTAAAACTGTGTGCTGGACCGAGACTCGAACTCGGGACCTTTGCCTTACGGGCAAGTGCTCTACCATCTGAGCTACCCAAGCACGACTCACGCCCGGTACTCACAGCTGTACTTCTGCCAGTACCTCGTCTCCTACCTTCCAAACTTTACAGAAGCTCTCATGCGAACCTTGCAGAAGTAGCACTCCTGAAAGAACGGATATTGCGGAGACATGGAATAGCCACAACCTGGGGGATGTTTCCAGAATGAGGTTTTTCACTCTGCAGCCGAGTGTGCGCTGATATGAAACTTCCTGGCAGATTAAAACTGTGTGCTGGACCGAGACTCGAACTCGGGACCTTTGCCTTACGCGGGCAAGTGCTCTACCATCTGAGCTACCGAAGCACGACTCACGCCCGGTACTCACAGCTGTACTTCTGCCAGTACCTCGTCTCCTACCTTCCAAACTTTACAGAAGCTCTCATGCGAACCTTGCAGAAGTAGCACTCCTGAAAGAAAGGACATTGCGGAGACATGGAATAGCCACAACCTGGGGGATGTTTCCAGAATGAGGTTTTTCACTCTGCAGCCGAGTGTGCGCTGATATGAAACTTCCTGGCAGATTAAAACTGTGTGCTGGACCGAGACTCGAACTCGGGACCTTTGCCTTACGCGGGCAAGTGCTCTACCGACTGAGCTACCCAAGCACGACTCACGCCCGGTACTCACAGCTTTACTTCTGCCAGTATCTCGTCTCCTACCTTCCAAACTTTACAGAAGCTCTCATGCGAACCTTGCAGAAGTAGCACTCCTGAAAGAAAGGATATTGCGGAGACATGGAATAGCCACAACCTGGGGGATGTTTCCAGAATGAGGTTTTTCACTCTGCAGCCGAGTGTGCGCTGATATGAAACTTCCTGGCAGATTAAAACTGTGTGCCCCACCGAGACTCGAACTCGGGACCTTTGCCTTACGCGGGCAAGTGCTCTACCATCTGAGCTACCCAAGCACGACTCACGCCCGGTACTCACAGCTGTACTTCTGCCAGTACCTCGTCTCCTACCTTCCAAACTTTACAGAAGCTCTCATGCGAACCTTGCAGAAGTAGCACTCCTGAAAGAAAGGATATTGCGGAGACATGGAATAGCCACAACCTGGGGGATGTTTCCAGAATGAGGTTTTTCACTCTGCAGCCGAGTGTGCGCTGATATGAAACTTCCTGGCAGATTAAAACTGTGTGCTGGACCGAGACTCGAACTCGGGACCTTTGCCTTACGCGGGCAAGTGCTCTACCATCTGAGCTACCCAAGCACGACTCACGCCCGGTACTCACAGCTGTACTTCTGCCAGTACCTCGTCTCGTACCTTCCAAACTTTACAGAAGCTCTCCTGCGAACCTTGCAGAAGTAGCACTCCTGAAAGAAAGGATATTGCGGAGACATGGAATAGCCACAACCTGGGGGATGTTTCCAGAATGAGGTTTTTCACTCTGCAGCCGAGTGTGCGCTGATATGAAACTTCCTGGCAGATTAAAACTGTGTGCTGGACCGAGACTCGAACTCGGGAGCTTTGCCTTACGCGGGCAAGTGCTCTACCATCTGAGCTACCCAAGCACGACTCACGCCCGGTACTCACAGCTGTACTTCTGCCAGTACCTCGTCTCCTACCTTCCAAACTTTACAGAAGCTCTCATGCGAACCTTGCAGAAGTAGCACTCCTGAAAGAAAGGATATTGCGGAGACATGGAATAGCCACAACCTGGGGGATGTTTCCAGAATGAGGTTTTTCACTCTGCAGCCGAGTGTGCGCTGATATGAAACTTCCTGGCAGATTAAAACTGTGTGCCCCACCGAGACTCGAACTCGGGACCTTTGCCTTACGCGGGCAAGTGCTCTACCATCTGAGCTACCCAAGCACGACTCACGCCCGGTACTCACAGCTGTACTTCTGCCAGTACCTCGTCTCCTACCTTCCAAACTTTACAGAAGCTCTCCTGCGAACCTTGCAGAAGTAGCACTCCTGAAAGAAAGGATATTGCGGAGACATGGAATAGCCACAACCTGGGGGATGTTTCCAGAATGAGGTTTTTCACTCTGCAGCCGAGTGTGCGCTGATATGAAACTTCCTGGCAGATTAAAACTGTGTGCCCCACCGAGACTCGAACTCGGGACCTTTGCCTTACGCGGGCAAGTGCTCTACCATCTGAGCTACCCAAGCACGACTCACGCCCGGTACTCACAGCTGTACTTCTGCCAGTACCTCGTCTCCTACCTTCCAAACTTTACAGAAGCTCTCATGCGAACCTTGCAGAAGTAGCACTCCTGAAAGAAAGGATATTGCGGAGACATGGAATAGCCACAACCTGGGGGATGTTTCCAGAATGAGGTTTTTCACTCTGCAGCCGAGTGTGCGCTGATATGAAACTTCCTGGCAGATTAAAACTGTGTGCTGGACCGAGACTCGAACTCGGGGCTTTGCCTTACGCGGGCAAGTGCTCTACCATCTGAGCTACCCAAGCACGACTCACGCCCGGTACTCACAGCTGTACTTCTGCCAGTACCTCGTCTCCTACCTTCCAAACTTTACAGAAGCTCTCATGCGAACCTTGCAGAAGTAGCACTCCTGAAAGAAAGGATATTGCGGAGACATGGAATAGCCACAACCTGGGGGATGTTTCCAGAATGAGGTTTTTCACTCTGCAGCCGAGTGTGCGCTGATATGAAACTTCCTGGCAGATTAAAACTGTGTGCTGGACCGAGACTCGAACTCGGGACCTTTGCCTTACGCGGGCAAGTGCTCTACCAACTGAGCTACCCAAGCACGACTCACGCCCGGTACTCACAGCTGTACTTCTGCCAGTATCTCGTCTCCTACCTTCCAAACTTTACAGAAGCTCTCATGCGAACCTTGCAGAAGTAGCACTCCTGAAAGAAAGGATATTGCGGAGACATGGAATAGCCACAACCTGGGGGATGTTTCCAGAATGAGGTTTTTCACTCTGCAGCCGAGTGTGCGCTGATATGAAACTTCCTGGCAGATTAAAACTGTGTGCTGGACCGAGACTCGAACTCGGGACCTTTGCCTTACGGGCAAGTGCTCTACCATCTGAGCTACCCAAGCACGACTCACGCCCGGTACTCACAGCTGTACTTCTGCCAGTACCTCGTCTCCTACCTTCCAAACTTTACAGAAGCTCTCATGCGAACCTTGCAGAAGTAGCACTCCTGAAAGAAAGGACATTGCGGAGACATGGAATAGCCACAACCTGGGGGATGTTTCCAGAATGAGGTTTTTCACTCTGCAGCCGAGTGTGCGCTGATATGAAACTTCCTGGCAGATTAAAACTGTGTGCTGGACCGAGACTCGAACTCGGGACCTTTGCCTTACGGGCAAGTGCTCTACCATCTGAGCTACCCAAGCACGACTCACGCCCGGTACTCACAGCTGTACTTCTGCCAGTACCTCGTCTCCTACCTTCCAAACTTTACAGAAGCTCTCATGCGAACCTTGCAGAAGTAGCACTCCTGAAAGAACGGATATTGCGGAGACATGGAATAGCCACAACCTGGGGGATGTTTCCAGAATGAGGTTTTTCACTCTGCAGCCGAGTGTGCGCTGATATGAAACTTCCTGGCAGATTAAAACTGTGTGCTGGACCGAGACTCGAACTCGGGACCTTTGCCTTACGCGGGCAAGTGCTCTACCATCTGAGCTACCCAAGCACGACTCACGCCCGGTACTCACAGCTGTACTTCTGCCAGTACCTCGTCTCCTACCTTCCAAACTTTACAGAAGCTCTCATGCGAACCTTGCAGAAGTAGCACTCCTGAAAGAAAGGACATTGCGGAGACATGGAATAGCCACAACCTGGGGGATGTTTCCAGAATGAGGTTTTTCACTCTGCAGCCGAGTGTGCGCTGATATGAAACTTCCTGGCAGATTAAAACTGTGTGCTGGACCGAGACTCGAACTCGGGACCTTTGCCTTACGCGGGCAAGTGCTCTACCGACTGAGCTACCCAAGCACGACTCACGCCCGGTACTCACAGCTTTACTTCTGCCAGTATCTCGTCTCCTACCTTCCAAACTTTACAGAAGCTCTCATGCGAACCTTGCAGAAGTAGCACTCCTGAAAGAAAGGATATTGCGGAGACATGGAATAGCCACAACCTGGGGGATGTTTCCAGAATGAGGTTTTTCACTCTGCAGCCGAGTGTGCGCTGATATGAAACTTCCTGGCAGATTAAAACTGTGTGCCCCACCGAGACTCGAACTCGGGACCTTTGCCTTACGCGGGCAAGTGCTCTACCATCTGAGCTACCCAAGCACGACTCACGCCCGGTACTCACAGCTGTACTTCTGCCAGTACCTCGTCTCCTACCTTCCAAACTTTACAGAAGCTCTCATGCGAACCTTGCAGAAGTAGCACTCCTGAAAGAAAGGATATTGCGGAGACATGGAATAGCCACAACCTGGGGGATGTTTCCAGAATGAGGTTTTTCACTCTGCAGCCGAGTGTGCGCTGATATGAAACTTCCTGGCAGATTAAAACTGTGTGCTGGACCGAGACTCGAACTCGGGACCTTTGCCTTACGCGGGCAAGTGCTCTACCATCTGAGCTACCCAAGCACGACTCACGCCCGGTACTCACAGCTGTACTTCTGCCAGTACCTCGTCTCCTACCTTCCAAACTTTACAGAAGCTCTCCTGCGAACCTTGCAGAAGTAGCACTCCTGAAAGAAAGGATATTGCGGAGACATGGAATAGCCACAACCTGGGGGATGTTTCCAGAATGAGGTTTTTCACTCTGCAGCCGAGTGTGCGCTGATATGAAACTTCCTGGCAGATTAAAACTGTGTGCTGGACCGAGACTCGAACTCGGGAGCTTTGCCTTACGCGGGCAAGTGCTCTACCATCTGAGCTACCCAAGCACGACTCACGCCCGGTACTCACAGCTGTACTTCTGCCAGTACCTCGTCTCCTACCTTCCAAACTTTACAGAAGCTCTCATGCGAACCTTGCAGAAGTAGCACTCCTGAAAGAAAGGATATTGCGGAGACATGGAATAGCCACAACCTGGGGGATGTTTCCAGAATGAGGTTTTTCACTCTGCAGCCGAGTGTGCGCTGATATGAAACTTCCTGGCAGATTAAAACTGTGTGCCCCACCGAGACTCGAACTCGGGACCTTTGCCTTACGCGGGCAAGTGCTCTACCATCTGAGCTACCCAAGCACGACTCACGCCCGGTACTCACAGCTGTACTTCTGCCAGTACCTCGTCTCCTACCTTCCAAACTTTACAGAAGCTCTCCTGCGAACCTTGCAGAAGTAGCACTCCTGAAAGAAAGGATATTGCGGAGACATGGAATAGCCACAACCTGGGGGATGTTTCCAGAATGAGGTTTTTCACTCTGCAGCCGAGTGTGCGCTGATATGAAACTTCCTGGCAGATTAAAACTGTGTGCCCCACCGAGACTCGAACTCGGGACCTTTGCCTTACGCGGGCAAGTGCTCTACCATCTGAGCTACCCAAGCACGACTCACGCCCGGTACTCACAGCTGTACTTCTGCCAGTACCTCGTCTCCTACCTTCCAAACTTTACAGAAGCTCTCATGCGAACCTTGCAGAAGTAGCACTCCTGAAAGAAAGGATATTGCGGAGACATGGAATAGCCACAACCTGGGGGATGTTTCCAGAATGAGGTTTTTCACTCTGCAGCCGAGTGTGCGCTGATATGAAACTTCCTGGCAGATTAAAACTGTGTGCTGGACCGAGACTCGAACTCGGGGCTTTGCCTTACGCGGGCAAGTGCTCTACCATCTGAGCTACCCAAGCACGACTCACGCCCGGTACTCACAGCTGTACTTCTGCCAGTACCTCGTCTCCTACCTTCCAAACTTTACAGAAGCTCTCATGCGAACCTTGCAGAAGTAGCACTCCTGAAAGAAAGGATATTGCGGAGACATGGAATAGCCACAACCTGGGGGATGTTTCCAGAATGAGGTTTTTCACTCTGCAGCCGAGTGTGCGCTGATATGAAACTTCCTGGCAGATTAAAACTGTGTGCTGGACCGAGACTCGAACTCGGGACCTTTGCCTTACGCGGGCAAGTGCTCTACCAACTGAGCTACCCAAGCACGACTCACGCCCGGTACTCACAGCTGTACTTCTGCCAGTACCTCGTCTCCTACCTTCCAAACTTTACAGAAGCTCTCATGCGAACCTTGCAGAAGTAGCACTCCTGAAAGAAAGGATATTGCGGAGACATGGAATAGCCACAACCTGGGGGATGTTTCCAGAATGAGGTTTTTCACTCTGCAGCCGAGTGTGCGCTGATATGAAACTTCCTGGCAGATTAAAACTGTGTGCCCCACCGAGACTCGAACTCGGGACCTTTGCCTTACGCGGGCAAGTGCTCTACCATCTGAGCTACCCAAGCACGACTCACGCCCGGTACTCACAGCTGTACTTCTGCCAGTACCTCGTCTCCTACCTTCCAAACTTTACAGAAGCTCTCATGCGAACCTTGCAGAAGTAGCACTCCTGAAAGAAAGGATATTGCGGAGACATGGAATAGCCACAACCTGGGGGATGTTTCCAGAATGAGGTTTTTCACTCTGCAGCCGAGTGTGCGCTGATATGAAACTTCCTGGCAGATTAAAACTGTGTGCTGGACCGAGACTCGAACTCGGGACCTTTGCCTTACGCGGGCAAGTGCTCTACCAACTGAGCTACCCAAGCACGACTCACGCCCGGTACTCACAGCTGTACTTCTGCCAGTATCTCGTCTCCTACCTTCCAAACTTTACAGAAGCTCTCATGCGAACCTTGCAGAAGTAGCACTCCTGAAAGAAAGGATATTGCGGAGACATGGAATAGCCACAACCTGGGGGATGTTTCCAGAATGAGGTTTTTCACTCTGCAGCCGAGTGTGCGCTGATATGAAACTTCCTGGCAGATTAAAACTGTGTGCTGGACCGAGACTCGAACTCGGGACCTTTGCCTTACGCGGGCAAGTGCTCTACCATCTGAGCTACCCAAGCACGACTCACGCCCGGTACTCACAGCTGTACTTCTGCCAGTACCTCGTCTCCTACCTTCCAAACTTTACAGAAGCTCTCATGCGAACCTTGCAGAAGTAGCACTCCTGAAAGAAAGGATATTGCGGAGACATGGAATAGCCACAACCTGGGGGATGTTTCCAGAATGAGGTTTTTCACTCTGCAGCCGAGTGTGCGCTGATATGAAACTTCCTGGCAGATTAAAACTGTGTGCTGGACCGAGACTCGAACTCGGGACCTTTGCCTTACGCGGGCAAGTGCTCTACCATCTGAGCTACCCAAGCACGACTCACGCCCGGTACTCACAGCTGTACTTCTGCCAGTACCTCGTCTCCTACCTTCCAAACTTTACAGAAGCTCTCATGCGAACCTTGCAGAAGTAGCACTCCTGAAAGAAAGGATATTGCGGAGACATGGAATAGCCACAACCTGGGGGATGTTTCCAGAATGAGGTTTTTCACTCTGCAGCCGAGTGTGCGCTGATATGAAACTTCCTGGCAGATTAAAACTGTGTGCTGGACCGAGACTCGAACTCGGGACCTTTGCCTTACGCGGGCAAGTGCTCTACCAACTGAGCTACCCAAGCACGACTCACGCCCGGTACTCACAGCTGTACTTCTGCCAGTATCTCGTCTCCTACCTTCCAAACTTTACAGAAGCTCTCATGCGAACCTTGCAGAAGTAGCACTCCTGAAAGAAAGGATATTGCGGAGACATGGAATAGCCACAACCTGGGGGATGTTTCCAGAATGAGGTTTTTCACTCTGCAGCCGAGTGTGCGCTGATATGAAACTTCCTGGCAGATTAAAACTGTGTGCTGGACCGAGACTCGAACTCGGGACCTTTGCCTTACGCGGGCAAGTGCTCTACCATCTGAGCTACCCAAGCACGACTCACGCCCGGTACTCACAGCTGTACTTCTGCCAGTGCCTCGTCTCCTACCTTCCAAACTTTACAGAAGCTCTCATGCGAACCTTGCAGAAGTAGCACTCCTGAAAGAAAGGATATTGCGGAGACATGGAATAGCCACAACCTGGGGGATGTTTCCAGAATGAGGTTTTTCACTCTGCAGCCGAGTGTGCGCTGATATGAAACTTCCTGGCAGATTAAAACTGTGTGCTGGACCGAGACTCGAACTCGGGACCTTTGCCTTACGCGGGCAAGTGCTCTACCATCTGAGCTACCCAAGCACGACTCACGCCCGGTACTCACAGCTTTACTTCTGCCAGTACCTCGTCTCCTACCTTCCAAACTTTACAGAAGCTCTCATGCGAACCTTGCAGAAGTAGCACTCCTGAAAGAAAGGATATTGCGGAGACATGGAATAGCCACAACCTGGGGGATGTTTCCAGAATGAGGTTTTTCACTCTGCAGCCGAGTGTGCGCTGATATGAAACTTCCTGGCAGATTAAAACTGTGTGCTGGACCGAGAGTCGAACTCGGGACCTTTGCCTTACGCGGGCAAGTGCTCTACCAACTGAGCTACCCAAGCACGACTCACGCCCGGTACTCACAGCTGTACTTCTGCCAGTACCTCGTCTCCTACCTTCCAAACTTTACAGAAGCTCTCATGCGAACCTTGCAGAAGTAGCACTCCTGAAAGAAAGGATATTGCGGAGACATGGAATAGCCACAACCTGGGGGATGTTTCCAGAATGAGGTTTTTCACTCTGCAGCCGAGTGTGCGCTGATATGAAACTTCCTGGCAGATTAAAACTGTGTGCTGGACCGAGACTCGAACTCGGGACCTTTGCCTTACGCGGGCAAGTGCTCTACCATCTGAGCTACCCAAGCACGACTCACGCCCGGTACTCACAGCTGAGTACCTCGTCTCCTACCTTCCAAACTTTACAGAAGCTCACATGCGAACCTTGCAGAAGTAGCACTCCTGAAAGAAAGGATATTGCGGAGACATGGAATAGCCACAACCTGGGGGATGTTTCCAGAATGAGATTTTTCACTCTGCAGCCGAGTGTGCGCTGATATGAAACTTCCTGGCAGATTAAAACTGTGTGCTGGACCGAGACTCGAACTCGGGACCTTTGCCTTACGCGGGCAAGTGCTCTACCATCTGAGCTACCCAAGCACGACTCACGCCCGGTACTCACAGCTGTACTTCTGCCAGTACCTCGTCTCCTACCTTCCAAACTTTACAGAAGCTCTCATGCGAACCTTGCAGAAGTAGCACTCCTGAAAGAAAGGATATTGCGGAGACATGGAATAGCCACAACCTGGGGGATGTTTCCAGAATGAGGTTTTTCACTCTGCAGCCGAGTGTGCGCTGATATGAAACTTCCTGGCAGATTAAAACTGTGTGCTGGACCGAGACTCGAACTCGGGACCTTTGCCTTACGCGGGCAAGTGCTCTACCATCTGAGCTACCCAAGCACGACTCACGCCCGGTACTCACAGCTTTACTTCTGCCAGTACCTCGTCTCCTACCTTCCAAACTTTACAGAAGCTCTCATGCGAACCTTGCAGAAGTAGCACTCCTGAAAGAAAGGATATTGCGGAGACATGGAATAGCCACAACCAGGGGGATGTTTCCAGAATGAGGTTTTTCACTCTGCAGCCGAGTGTGCGCTGATATGAAACTTCCTGGCAGATTAAAACTGTGTGCTGGACCGAGACTCGAACTCGGGACCTTTGCCTTACGCGGGCAAGTGCTCTACCATCTGAGCTACCCAAGCACGACTCACGCCCGGTACTCACAGCTGTACTTCTGCCAGTACCTCGTCTCCTACCTTCCAAACTTTACAGAAGCTCTCATGCGAACCTTGCAGAAGTAGCACTCCTGAAAGAAAGGATATTGCGGAGACATGGAATAGCCACAACCTGGGGGATGTTTCCAGAATGAGGTTTTTCACTCTGCAGCCGAGTGTGCGCTGATATGAAACTTCCTGGCAGATTAAAACTGTGTGCTGGACCGAGACTCGAACTCGGGACCTTTGCCTTACGCGGGCAAGTGCTCTACCATCTGAGCTACCCAAGCACGACTCACGCCCGGTACTCACAGCTGTACTTCTGCCAGTACCTCGTCTCCTACCTTCCAAACTTTACAGAAGCTCTCCTGCGAACCTTGCAGAAGTAGCACTCCTGAAAGAAAGGATATTGCGGAGACATGGAATAGCCACAACCTGGGGGATGTTTCCAGAATGAGGTTTTTCACTCTGCAGCCGAGTGTGCGCTGATATGAAACTTCCTGGCAGATTAAAACTGTGTGCTGGACCGAGACTCGAACTCGGGACCTTTGCCTTACGCGGGCAAGTGCTCTACCATCTGAGCTACCCAAGCACGACTCACGCCCGGTACTCACAGCTGTACTTCTGCCAGTACCTCGTCTCCTACCTTCCAAACTTTACAGAAGCTCTCATGCGAACCTTGCAGAAGTAGCACTCCTGAAAGAAAGGATATTGCGGAGACATGGAATAGCCACAACCTGGGGGATGTTTCCAGAATGAGGTTTTTCACTCTGCAGCCGAGTGTGCGCTGATATGAAACTTCCTGGCAGATTAAAACTGTGTGCCCCACCGAGACTCGAACTCGGGACCTTTGCCTTACGCGGGCAAGTGCTCTACCATCTGAGCTACCCAAGCACGACTCACGCCCGGTACTCACAGCTTTACTTCTGCCAGTACCTCGTCTCCTACCTTCCAAACTTTACAGAAGCTCTCATGCGAACCTTGCAGAAGTAGCACTCCTGAAAGAAAGGATATTGCGGAGACATGGAATAGCCACAACCTGGGGGATGTTTCCAGAATGAGGTTTTTCACTCTGCAGCCGAGTGTGCGCTGATATGAAACTTCCTGGCAGATTAAAACTGTGTGCTGGACCGAGACTCGAACTCGGGACCTTTGCCTTACGCGGGCAAGTGCTCTACCATCTGAGCTACCCAAGCACGACTCACGCCCGGTACTCACAGCTGTACTTCTGCCAGTACCTCGTCTCCTACCTTCCAAACTTTACAGAAGCTCTCATGCGAACCTTGCAGAAGTAGCACTCCTGAAAGAAAGGATATTGCGGAGACATGGAATAGCCACAACCTGGGGGATGTTTCCAGAATGAGGTTTTTCACTCTGCAGCCGAGTGTGCGCTGATATGAAACTTCCTGGCAGATTAAAACTGTGTGCTGGACCGAGACTCGAACTCGGGACCTTTGCCTTACGCGGGCAAGTGCTCTACTATCTGAGCTACCCAAGCACGACTCACGCCCGGTACTCACAGCTGTACTTCTGCCAGTACCTCGTCTCCTACCTTCCAAACTTTACAGAAGCTCTCATGCGAACCTTGCAGAAGTAGCACTCCTGAAAGAAAGGATATTGCGGAGACATGGAATAGCCACAACCTGGGGGATGTTTCCAGAATGAGGTTTTTCACTCTGCAGCCGAGTGTGCGCTGATATGAAACTTCCTGGCAGATTAAAACTGTGTGCCCCACCGAGACTCGAACTCGGGACCTTTGCCTTACGCGGGCAAGTGCTCTACCATCTGAGCTACCGAAGCACGACTCACGCCCGGTACTCACAGCTGTACTTCTGCCAGTACCTCGTCTCCTACCTTCCAAACTTTACAGAAGCTCTCATGCAAACCTTGCAGAACTAGCACTCCTGAAAGAAAGGATATTGCGGAGACATGGCATAGCCACAACCTGGGGGATGTTTCCAGAATGAGGTTTTTCACTCTGCAGCCGAGTGTGCGCTGATATGAAACTTCCTGGCAGATTAAAACTGTGTGCCCCACCGAGACTCGAACTCGGGACCTTTGCCTTACGCGGGCAAGTGCTCTACCATCTGAGCTACCCAAGCACGACTCACGCCCGGTACTCACAGCTGTACTTCTGCCAGTACCTCGTCTCCTACCTTCCAAACTTTACAGAAGCTCTCATGCAAACCTTGCAGAACTAGCACTCCTGAAAGAAAGGATATTGCGGAGACATGGCATAGCCACAACCTGGGGGATGTTTCCAGAATGAGGTTTTTCACTCTGCAGCCGAGTGTGCGCTGATATGAAACTTCCTGGCAGATTAAAACTGGGTGCCCCACCGAGACTCGAACTCGGGACCTTTGCCTTACGTGGGCAAGTGCTCTACCATCTGAGCTACCCAAGCACGACTCACGCCCGGTACTCACAGCTGTACTTCTGCCAGTACCTCGTCTCCTACCTTCCAAACTTTACAGAAGCTCTCATGCGAACCTTGCAGAACTAGCACTCCTGAAAGAAAGGATATTGCGGAGACATGGCATAGCCACAACCTGGGGGATGTTTCCAGAATGAGGTTTTTCACTCTGCAGCCGAGTGTGCGCTGATATGAAACTTCCTGGCAGATTAAAACTGTGTGCCCCACCGAGACTCGAACTCGGGACCTTTGCCTTACGCGGGCAAGTGCTCTACCATCTGAGCTACCCAAGCACGACTCACGCCCGGTACTCACAGCTGTACTTCTGCCAGTACCTCGTCTCCTACCTTCCAAACTTTACAGAAGCTCTCATGCGAACCTTGCAGAACTAGCACTCCTGAAAGAAAGGATATTGCGGAGACATGGCATAGCCACAACCTGGGGGATGTTTCCAGAATGAGGTTTTTCACTCTGCAGCCGAGTGTGCGCTGATATGAAACTTCCTGGCAGATTAAAACTGTGTGCCCCACCGAGACTCGAACTCGGGACCTTTGCCTTACGCGGGCAAGTGCTCTACCATCTGAGCTACCCAAGCACGACTCACGCCCGGTACTCACAGCTGTACTTCTGCCAGTACCTCGTCTCCTACCTTCCAAACTTTACAGAAGCTCTCATGCGAACCTTGCAGAAGTAGCACTCCTGAAAGAAAGGATATTGCGGAGACATGGAATAGCCACAACCTGGGGGATGTTTCCAGAATGAGGTTTTTCACTCTGCAGCCGAGTGTGCGCTGATATGAAACTTCCTGGCAGATTAAAACTGTGTGCTGGACCGAGACTCGAACTCGGGACCTTTGCCTTACGCGGGCAAGTGCTCTACCAACTGAGCTACCCAAGCACGACTCACGCCCGGTACTCACAGCTGTACTTCTGCCAGTATCTCGTCTCCTACCTTCCAAACTTTACAGAAGCTCTCATGCGAACCTTGCAGAAGTAGCACTCCTGAAAGAAAGGATATTGCGGAGACATGGAATAGCCACAACCTGGGGGATGTTTCCAGAATGAGGTTTTTCACTCTGCAGCCGAGTGTGCGCTGATATGAAACTTCCTGGCAGATTAAAACTGTGTGCTGGACCGAGACTCGAACTCGGGACCTTTGCCTTACGCGGGCAAGTGCTCTACCATCTGAGCTACCCAAGCACGACTCACGCCCGGTACTCACAGCTGTACTTCTGCCAGTGCCTCGTCTCCTACCTTCCAAACTTTACAGAAGCTCTCATGCGAACCTTGCAGAAGTAGCACTCCTGAAAGAAAGGATATTGCGGAGACATGGAATAGCCACAACCTGGGGGATGTTTCCAGAATGAGGTTTTTCACTCTGCAGCCGAGTGTGCGCTGATATGAAACTTCCTGGCAGATTAAAACTGTGTGCTGGACCGAGACTCGAACTCGGGACCTTTGCCTTACGCGGGCAAGTGCTCTACCATCTGAGCTACCCAAGCACGACTCACGCCCGGTACTCACAGCTTTACTTCTGCCAGTACCTCGTCTCCTACCTTCCAAACTTTACAGAAGCTCTCATGCGAACCTTGCAGAAGTAGCACTCCTGAAAGAAAGGATATTGCGGAGACATGGAATAGCCACAACCTGGGGGATGTTTCCAGAATGAGGTTTTTCACTCTGCAGCCGAGTGTGCGCTGATATGAAACTTCCTGGCAGATTAAAACTGTGTGCTGGACCGAGAGTCGAACTCGGGACCTTTGCCTTACGCGGGCAAGTGCTCTACCAACTGAGCTACCCAAGCACGACTCACGCCCGGTACTCACAGCTGTACTTCTGCCAGTACCTCGTCTCCTACCTTCCAAACTTTACAGAAGCTCTCATGCGAACCTTGCAGAAGTAGCACTCCTGAAAGAAAGGATATTGCGGAGACATGGAATAGCCACAACCTGGGGGATGTTTCCAGAATGAGGTTTTTCACTCTGCAGCCGAGTGTGCGCTGATATGAAACTTCCTGGCAGATTAAAACTGTGTGCTGGACCGAGACTCGAACTCGGGACCTTTGCCTTACGCGGGCAAGTGCTCTACCATCTGAGCTACCCAAGCACGACTCACGCCCGGTACTCACAGCTGAGTACCTCGTCTCCTACCTTCCAAACTTTACAGAAGCTCACATGCGAACCTTGCAGAAGTAGCACTCCTGAAAGAAAGGATATTGCGGAGACATGGAATAGCCACAACCTGGGGGATGTTTCCAGAATGAGGTTTTTCACTCTGCAGCCGAGTGTGCGCTGATATGAAACTTCCTGGCAGATTAAAACTGTGTGCTGGACCGAGACTCGAACTCGGGACCTTTGCCTTACGCGGGCAAGTGCTCTACCATCTGAGCTACCCAAGCACGACTCACGCCCGGTACTCACAGCTGTACTTCTGCCAGTACCTCGTCTCCTACCTTCCAAACTTTACAGAAGCTCTCATGCGAACCTTGCAGAAGTAGCACTCCTGAAAGAAAGGATATTGCGGAGACATGGAATAGCCACAACCTGGGGGATGTTTCCAGAATGAGGTTTTTCACTCTGCAGCCGAGTGTGCGCTGATATGAAACTTCCTGGCAGATTAAAACTGTGTGCTGGACCGAGACTCGAACTCGGGACCTTTGCCTTACGCGGGCAAGTGCTCTACCATCTGAGCTACCCAAGCACGACTCACGCCCGGTACTCACAGCTTTACTTCTGCCAGTACCTCGTCTCCTACCTTCCAAACTTTACAGAAGCTCTCATGCGAACCTTGCAGAAGTAGCACTCCTGAAAGAAAGGATATTGCGGAGACATGGAATAGCCACAACCAGGGGGATGTTTCCAGAATGAGGTTTTTCACTCTGCAGCCGAGTGTGCGCTGATATGAAACTTCCTGGCAGATTAAAACTGTGTGCTGGACCGAGACTCGAACTCGGGACCTTTGCCTTACGCGGGCAAGTGCTCTACCATCTGAGCTACCCAAGCACGACTCACGCCCGGTACTCACAGCTGTACTTCTGCCAGTACCTCGTCTCCTACCTTCCAAACTTTACAGAAGCTCTCATGCGAACCTTGCAGAAGTAGCACTCCTGAAAGAAAGGATATTGCGGAGACATGGAATAGCCACAACCTGGGGGATGTTTCCAGAATGAGGTTTTTCACTCTGCAGCCGAGTGTGCGCTGATATGAAACTTCCTGGCAGATTAAAACTGTGTGCTGGACCGAGACTCGAACTCGGGACCTTTGCCTTACGCGGGCAAGTGCTCTACCATCTGAGCTACCCAAGCACGACTCACGCCCGGTACTCACAGCTGTACTTCTGCCAGTACCTCGTCTCCTACCTTCCAAACTTTACAGAAGCTCTCCTGCGAACCTTGCAGAAGTAGCACTCCTGAAAGAAAGGATATTGCGGAGACATGGAATAGCCACAACCTGGGGGATGTTTCCAGAATGAGGTTTTTCACTCTGCAGCCGAGTGTGCGCTGATATGAAACTTCCTGGCAGATTAAAACTGTGTGCTGGACCGAGACTCGAACTCGGGACCTTTGCCTTACGCGGGCAAGTGCTCTACCATCTGAGCTACCCAAGCACGACTCACGCCCGGTACTCACAGCTGTACTTCTGCCAGTACCTCGTCTCCTACCTTCCAAACTTTACAGAAGCTCTCATGCGAACCTTGCAGAAGTAGCACTCCTGAAAGAAAGGATATTGCGGAGACATGGAATAGCCACAACCTGGGGGATGTTTCCAGAATGAGGTTTTTCACTCTGCAGCCGAGTGTGCGCTGATATGAAACTTCCTGGCAGATTAAAACTGTGTGCCCCACCGAGACTCGAACTCGGGACCTTTGCCTTACGCGGGCAAGTGCTCTACCATCTGAGCTACCCAAGCACGACTCACGCCCGGTACTCACAGCTTTACTTCTGCCAGTACCTCGTCTCCTACCTTCCAAACTTTACAGAAGCTCTCATGCGAACCTTGCAGAAGTAGCACTCCTGAAAGAAAGGATATTGCGGAGACATGGAATAGCCACAACCTGGGGGATGTTTCCAGAATGAGGTTTTTCACTCTGCAGCCGAGTGTGCGCTGATATGAAACTTCCTGGCAGATTAAAACTGTGTGCTGGACCGAGACTCGAACTCGGGACCTTTGCCTTACGCGGGCAAGTGCTCTACCATCTGAGCTACCCAAGCACGACTCACGCCCGGTACTCACAGCTGTACTTCTGCCAGTACCTCGTCTCCTACCTTCCAAACTTTACAGAAGCTCTCATGCGAACCTTGCAGAAGTAGCACTCCTGAAAGAAAGGATATTGCGGAGACATGGAATAGCCACAACCTGGGGGATGTTTCCAGAATGAGGTTTTTCACTCTGCAGCCGAGTGTGCGCTGATATGAAACTTCCTGGCAGATTAAAACTGTGTGCTGGACCGAGACTCGAACTCGGGACCTTTGCCTTACGCGGGCAAGTGCTCTACTATCTGAGCTACCCAAGCACGACTCACGCCCGGTACTCACAGCTGTACTTCTGCCAGTACCTCGTCTCCTACCTTCCAAACTTTACAGAAGCTCTCATGCGAACCTTGCAGAAGTAGCACTCCTGAAAGAAAGGATATTGCGGAGACATGGAATAGCCACAACCTGGGGGATGTTTCCAGAATGAGGTTTTTCACTCTGCAGCCGAGTGTGCGCTGATATGAAACTTCCTGGCAGATTAAAACTGTGTGCCCCACCGAGACTCGAACTCGGGACCTTTGCCTTACGCGGGCAAGTGCTCTACCATCTGAGCTACCGAAGCACGACTCACGCCCGGTACTCACAGCTGTACTTCTGCCAGTACCTCGTCTCCTACCTTCCAAACTTTACAGAAGCTCTCATGCAAACCTTGCAGAACTAGCACTCCTGAAAGAAAGGATATTGCGGAGACATGGCATAGCCACAACCTGGGGGATGTTTCCAGAATGAGGTTTTTCACTCTGCAGCCGAGTGTGCGCTGATATGAAACTTCCTGGCAGATTAAAACTGTGTGCCCCACCGAGACTCGAACTCGGGACCTTTGCCTTACGCGGGCAAGTGCTCTACCATCTGAGCTACCCAAGCACGACTCACGCCCGGTACTCACAGCTGTACTTCTGCCAGTACCTCGTCTCCTACCTTCCAAACTTTACAGAAGCTCTCATGCAAACCTTGCAGAACTAGCACTCCTGAAAGAAAGGATATTGCGGAGACATGGCATAGCCACAACCTGGGGGATGTTTCCAGAATGAGGTTTTTCACTCTGCAGCCGAGTGTGCGCTGATATGAAACTTCCTGGCAGATTAAAACTGGGTGCCCCACCGAGACTCGAACTCGGGACCTTTGCCTTACGTGGGCAAGTGCTCTACCATCTGAGCTACCCAAGCACGACTCACGCCCGGTACTCACAGCTGTACTTCTGCCAGTACCTCGTCTCCTACCTTCCAAACTTTACAGAAGCTCTCATGCGAACCTTGCAGAACTAGCACTCCTGAAAGAAAGGATATTGCGGAGACATGGCATAGCCACAACCTGGGGGATGTTTCCAGAATGAGGTTTTTCACTCTGCAGCCGAGTGTGCGCTGATATGAAACTTCCTGGCAGATTAAAACTGTGTGCCCCACCGAGACTCGAACTCGGGACCTTTGCCTTACGCGGGCAAGTGCTCTACCATCTGAGCTACCCAAGCACGACTCACGCCCGGTACTCACAGCTGTACTTCTGCCAGTACCTCGTCTCCTACCTTCCAAACTTTACAGAAGCTCTCATGCGAACCTTGCAGAACTAGCACTCCTGAAAGAAAGGATATTGCGGAGACATGGCATAGCCACAACCTGGGGGATGTTTCCAGAATGAGGTTTTTCACTCTGCAGCCGAGTGTGCGCTGATATGAAACTTCCTGGCAGATTAAAACTGTGTGCCCCACCGAGACTCGAACTCGGGACCTTTGCCTTACGCGGGCAAGTGCTCTACCATCTGAGCTACCCAAGCACGACTCACGCCCGGTACTCACAGCTGTACTTCTGCCAGTACCTCGTCTCCTACCTTCCAAACTTTACAGAAGCTCTCATGCGAACCTTGCAGAACTAGCACTCCTGAAAGAAAGGATATTGCGGAGACATGGCATAGCCACAACCAGGGGGATGTTTCCAGAATGAGGTTTTTCACTCTGCAGCCGAGTGTGCGCTGATATGAAACTTCCTGGCAGATTAAAACTGTGTGCCCCACCGAGACTCGAACTCGGGACCTTTGCCTTTCGCGGGCAAGTGCTCTACCATCTGAGCTACCGAAGCACGACTCACGCCCGGTACTCACAGCTTTACTTCTGCCAGTACCTCGTCTCCTACCTTCCAAACTTTACAGAAGCTCTCATGCGAACCTTGCAGAACTAGCACTCCTGAAAGAAAGGATATTGCGGAGACATGGAATAGCCACAACCTGGGGGATGTTTCCAGAATGAGGTTTTTCACTCTGCAGCCGAGTGTGCGCTGATATGAAACTTCCTGGCAGATTAAAACTGTGTGCTGGACCGAGACTCGAACTCGGGACCTTTGCCTTACGCGGGCAAGTGCTCTACCATCTGAGCTACCCAAGCACGACTCACGCCCGGTACTCACAGCTGTACTTCTGCCAGTACCTCGTCTCCTACCTTCCAAACTTTACAGAAGCTCTCATGCGAACCTTGCAGAACTAGCACTCCTGAAAGAAAGGATATTGCGGAGACATGGCATAGCCACAACCTGGGGGATGTTTCCAGAATGAGGTTTTTCACTCTGCAGCCGAGTGTGCGCTGATATGAAACTTCCTGGCAGATTAAAACTGTGTGCCCCACCGAGACTCGAACTCGGGACCTTTGCCTTACGCGGGCAAGTGCTCTACCATCTGAGCTACCCAAGCACGACTCACGCCCGGTACTCACAGCTGTACTTCTGCCAGTACCTCGTCTCCTACCTTCCAAACTTTACAGAAGCTCTCATGCGAACCTTGCAGAACTAGCACTCCTGAAAGAAAGGATATTGCGGAGACATGGCATAGCCACAACCTGGGGGATGTTTCCAGAATGAGGTTTTTCACTCTGCAGCCGAGTGTGCGCTGATATGAAACTTCCTGGCAGATTAAAACTGTGTGCTGGACCGAGACTCGAACTCGGGACCTTTGCCTTACGCGGGCAAGTGCTCTACCATCTGAGCTACCCAAGCACGACTCACGCCCGGTACTCACAGCTGTACTTCTGCCAGTACCTCGTCTCCTACCTTCCAAACTTTGCAGAAGCTCTCATGCGAACCTTGCAGAACTAGCACTCCTGAAAGAAAGGATATTGCGGAGACATGGCATAGCCACAACCTGGGGGATGTTTCCAGAATGAGGTTTTTCACTCTGCAGCGGAGTGTGCGCTGATATGAAACTTCCTGGCAGATTAAAACTGTGTGCTGGACCGAGACTCGAGCTCGGGACCTTTGCCTTACGCGGGCAAGTGCTCTACCATCTGAGCTACCCAAGCACGACTCACGCCCGGTACTCACAGCTGTACTTCTGCCAGTACCTCGTCTCCTACCTTCCAAACTTTACAGAAGCTCTCATGCGAACCTTGCAGAACTAGCACTCCTGAAAGAAAGGATATTGCGGAGACATGGCATAGCCACAACCTGGGGGATGTTTCTAGGATGAGGTTTTTCACTCTGCAGCGGAGTGTGCGCTGATATGAAACTTCCTGGCAGATTAAAACTGTGTGCTGGACCGAGACTCGAACTCGGGACCTTTGCCTTACGCGGGCAAGTGCTCTACCATCTGAGCTACCCAAGCACGACTCACGCCCGGTACTCACAGCTGTACTTCTGCCAGTACCTCGTCTCCTACCTTCCAAACTTTACAGAAGCTCTCATGCGAACCTTGCAGAACTAGCACTCCTGAAAGAAAGGATATTGCGGAGACATGGCATAGCCACAACCTGGGGGATGTTTCCAGAATGAGGTTTTTCACTCTGCAGCGGAGTGTGCGCTGATATGAAACTTCCTGGCAGATTAAAACTGTGTGCTGGACCGAGACTCGAACTCGGGACCTTTGCCTTACGCGGGCAAGTGCTCTACCATCTGAGCTACCCAAGCACGACTCACGCCCGGTACTCACAGCTGTACTTCTGCCAGTACCTCGTCTCCTACCTTCCAAACTTTACAGAAGCTCTCATGCGAACCTTGCAGAAGTAGCACTCCTGAAAGAAAGGATATTGCGGAGACATGGCATAGCCACAACCTGGGGGATGTTTCCAGAATGAGGTTTTTCACTCTGCAGCGGAGTGTGCGCTGATATGAAACTTCCTGGCAGATTAAAACTGTGTGCTGGACCGAGACTCGAACTCGGGACCTTTGCCTTACGCGGGCAAGTGCTCTACCATCTGAGCTACCCAAGCACGACTCACGCCCGGTACTCACAGCTGTACTTCTGCCAGTACCTCGTCTCCTACCTTCCAAACTTTACAGAAGCTCTCATGCGAACCTTGCAGAACTAGCACTCCTGAAAGAAAGGATATTGCGGAGACATGGCATAGCCACAACCTGGGGGATGTTTCCAGAATGAGGTTTTTCACTCTGCAGCGGAGTGTGCGCTGATATGAAACTTCCTGGCAGATTAAAACTGTGTGCTGGACCGAGACTCGAGCTCGGGACCTTTGCCTTACGCGGGCAAGTGCTCTACCAACTGAGCTACCGAAGCACGACTCACGCCCGGTACTCACAGCTTTACTTCTGCCAGTACCTCGTCTCCTACCTTCCAAACCTCACAGAAGCTCTCCTGCGAACATTGCAGAACTAGCACTCCTGGAAGAAAGGATATTGCAGAGACATGGCTTCTGTAAAGTTTGGAAGGTAGGAGACGAGGTACTGGCAGAAGTGAAGCTGTGAGGACGGGGCGTGAGTCGTGCTTGGGTAGTTAAGATGGCAGAGCACGGTAGCTCAGCGTGTTCGGTCAGAGACCTAGTTGGCCACTGTAATAAAAGAACTGAGTGGAAGGATCAACAAACGAACTTTAACGTATGATATGTGACGTCCGCAGCGACCAAACACAACGATAAAAAAAAAAAATATATTAAGGTGGTAGAGCACTTGCCCGCGAAGGCAAAGGTCCTGAGTTCGAGTCTCGGCCCGGCAAACAGTTTTAATCTGCCAGGAAGTTTCATGTCAGCGCACACTCCGCTGCAGAG